>NC_091322.1:26804984-26814984 GCF_038502225.1 Cherax quadricarinatus | reverse complement strand
ACCTCACAACACCTGCAGCACAACTCTAGAAACCTCACCTCACAACACCTGCAGCACAACTCTAGAAACCTCACCTCACAACACCTGCAGCACAGCTCTAGAAACCTCACCTCACAACACCTGCAGCACAACTCTAGAAACCTCACCTCACAACACCTGCAGCACAACTCTAGAAACCTCACCTCACAACACCTGCAGCACAGCTCTAGAAACCTCACCTCACAACACCTGCAGCACAACTCTAGAAACCTCACCTCACAACACCTGCAGCACAGCTCTAGAAACCTCACCTCACAACACCTGCAGCACAACTCTAGAAACCTCACCTCACAACACCTGCAGCACAACTCTAGAAACCTCACCTCACAACACCTGCAGCACAACTCTAGAAACCTCACCTCACAACACCTGCAGCACAACTCTAGAAACCTCACCTCACAACACCTGCAGCACAGCTCTAGAAACCTCACCTCACAACACCTGCAGCACAGCTCTAGAAACCTCACCTCACAACACCTGCAGCACAACTCTAGAAACCTCACCTCACAACACTTGCAACACAGCTATAGAAACCTCGCCTCACAACACCAGCACAGCTCTAGAAACCTCACCTCACAACACCTGCAGCACAGCTCTAGAAACCTCACCTCACAACACCTGCAGCACAACTCTAGAAACCTCACCTCACAACACCTGCAGCACAGCTCTAGAAACCTCACCTCACAACACCTGCAGCACAGCTCTAGAAACCTCACCTCACAACACCTGCAGCACAACTCTAGAAACCTCACCTCACAACACCAGCACAGCTCTAGAAACCTCACCTCACAACACCTACAGCACAGCTCTAGAAACCTCACCTCACAACACCTGCAGCACAGCTCTAGAAACCTCACCTCACAACACCTGCAGCACAACTCTAGAAACCTCACCTCACAACACCTGCAACACAACTCTAGAAACCTCACCTCACAACACCTGCAGCACAGCTCTAGAAACCTCACCTCACAACACCTGCAACACAACTCTAGAAACCTCACCTCACAACACCTGCAGCACAGCTCTAGAAACCTCACCTCACAACACCTGCAACACAACTCTAGAAACCTCACCTCACAACACTTGCAGCACAGCTCTAGAAACCTCACCTCACAACACCTGCAGCACAGCTCTAGAAACCTCACCTCACAACACCTGCAACACAACTCTAGAAACCTCACCTCACAACGCCTGCAGCACAGCTCTAGAAACCTCACCTCACAACACCTGCAGCACAGCTCTAGAAACCTCACCTCACAACACCTGCAGCACAGCTCTAGAAACCTCACCTCACAACACCTGCAGCACAGCTCTAGAAACCTCACCTCACAACACCTGCAGCACAACTCTAGAAACCTCACCTCACAACACCTGCAGCACAGCTCTAGAAACCTCACCTCACAACACCTGCAGCACAGCTCTAGAAACCTCACCTCACAACACCTGCAGCACAACTCTAGAAACCTCACCTCACAACACCAGCACAGCTCTAGAAACCTCACCTCACAACACCTACAGCACAGCTCTAGAAACCTCACCTCACAACACCTGCAGCACAGCTCTAGAAACCTCACCTCACAACACCTGCAACACAACTCTAGAAACCTCACCTCACAACACCTGCAACACAACTCTAGAAACCTCACCTCACAACACCTGCAGCACAGCTCTAGAAACCTCACATCACAACACCTGAAACACAACTCTAGGAACCTCACCTCACAACACCTGCAGCACAGCTCTAGAAACCTCACCTCACAACACCTGCAACAACTCTAGAAACCTCACCTCACAACACTTGCAACACAGCTTTAGAAACCTCACCTCACAACACCTGCAGCACAGCTCTAGAAACCTCACCTCACAACACCTGCACCACAACTCTAGAAACCTCACCTCACAACGCCTGCAGCACAGCTCTAGAAACCTCACCTCACAACACCTGCAGCACAGCTCTAGAAACCTCACCTCACAACACCTGCAGCACAGCTCTGGAAACCTCACCTCACAACACCTGCAGCACAGCTCTAGAAACCTCACCTCACAACACCTGCAGCACAGCTCTAGAAACCTCACCTCACAACACCTGCAGCACAGCTCTAGAAACCTCACCTCACAACGCCTGCAGCACAGCTCTAGAAACCTCACCTCACAACACCTGCAGCACAGCTCTAGAAACCTCACCTCACAACACCTGCAGCACAACTCTAGAAACCTCACCTCACAACACCTGCAGCACAGCTCTAGAAACCTCACTTCACAACACCTGCAGCACAGCTCTAGAAACCTCACTTCACAACACCTGCAGCACAACTCTAGAAACCTCAATTCACAACACCTGCAGCACAGCTCTAGAAACCTCACCTCACAACACCTGCAGCACAGCTCTAGAAACCTCACCTCACAACACCTGCAGCACAACTCTAGAAACCTCACCTCACAACACCTGCAGCACAGCTCTAGAAACCTCACCTCACAACACCTGCAGCACAGCTCTAGAAACCTCACCTCACAACACCTGCAGCACAGCTCTAGAAACCTCACCTCACAACACCTGCAGCACAGCTCTAGAAACCTCACCTCACAACACCTGCAACACAGCTCTAGAAACCTCACCTCACAACACCTGCAGCACAACTCTAGAAACCTCACATCACAATACCTGCAGCACAGCTCTAGAAACCTCACCTCACAACACCTGCAGCACAGCTCTAGAAACCTCACCTCACAACACCTGCAGCACAACTCTAGAAACCTCACCTCACAACACCTGCAGCACAGCTCTAGAAACCTCACCTCACAACACCTGCAGCACAGCTCTAGAAACCTCACCTCACAACACCTGCAGCACAGCTCTAGAAACCTCACCTCACAACACCTGCAGCACAACTCTAGAAACCTCACCTCACAACTGCAGCACAGCTCTAGAAACCTCACCTCACAACACCTGCAGCACAGCTCTAGAAACCTCACCTCACAACACCTGCAGCACAGCTCTAGAAACCTCACCTCACAACACCTGCAGCACAGCTCTAGAAACCTCACCTCACAACACCTGCAGCACAGCTCTAGAAACCTCACCTCACAACACCTGCAGCACAACTCTAGAAACCTCACCTCACAACTGCAGCACAGCTCTAGAAACCTCACCTCACAACACCTGCAGCACAGCTCTAGAAACCTCACCTCACAACACCTGCAGCACAGCTCTAGAAACCTCACCTCACAACACCTGCAGCACAACTCTAGAAACCTCACCTCACAACACCTGCAGCACAGCTCTAGAAACCTCACTTCACAACACCTGCAGCACAACTCTAGAAACCTCACCTCACAACACCTGCAGCACAACTCTAGAAACCTCACCTCACAACACCTGCAGCACAGCTCTAGAAACCTCACCTCACAACACCTGCAGCACAGCTCTAGAAACCTCACCTCACAACACCTGCAGCACAGCTCTAGAAACCTCACCTCACAACACCTGCAGCACAGCTCTAGAAACCTCACCTCACAACACCTGCAGCACAGCTCTAGAAACCTCACCTCACAACACCTGCAGCACAGCTCTAGAAACCTCACCTCACAACACCTGCAGCACAGCTCTAGAAACCTCACCTCACAACACCTGCAGCACAACTCTAGAAACCTCACCTCACAACACCTGCAGCACAGCTCTAGAAACCTCACCTCACAACACCTACAACACAACTCTAGAAACCTCACATCACAACACCTGCAGCACAGCTCTAGAAACCTCACCTCACAACACCTGCAACACAACTCTAGAAACCTCACCTCACAACACCTGCAGCACAGCTCTAGAAACCTCACCTGCAACACAACTAGAAACCTCACCTCACAACACCTGCAGCACAGCTCTAGAAACCTCACCTCACAACACCTGCAGCACAGCTCTAGAAACCTCACCTCACAACACCTGCAACACAACTCTAGAAACCTCACCTCACAACGCCTGCAGCACAGCTCTAGAAACCTCACCTCACAACACCTGCAGCACAGCTCTAGAAACCTCACCTCACAACACCTGCAGCACAGCTCTAGAAACCTCACCTCACAACACCTGCAGCACAGCTCTAGAAACCTCACCTCACAACACCTGCAGCACAGCTCTAGAAACCTCACCTCACAACACCTGCAGCACAGCTCTAGAAAACTCACCTCACAACATCTGCAACACAACTCTAGAAACCTCACCTCACAACACCTGTAGCACAGCTCTAGAAAACTCGCCTCACAATACCTGCAACACAACTCTAGAAACCTCACCTCACAACACCTGCAGCACAGCTCTAGAAAACTCACCTCACACCTGCAGCACAGCTCTAGAAACCTCACCTCACAACACCTGCAGGACAGCTCTAGAAACCTCACCTCAACACCTGCAGCACAACTCTAGAAACCTCACCTCAACACCTGCAACACAACTCTAGAAATCTCACAACACCTGCAACACAACTCTAGAAATCTCACAACACCTGCAACACAACTCTAGAAACTCCACCTCACAACACCTGCAACACCACATCTCTAGAAACTCCACCTCACAACACCTGCAACACCACATCTCTAGAAACTCCACCTCACGACACCTGCAACACCACATCTCTAGAAACTCCACCTCACGACACCTGCAACACCACATTTCTAGAAATTCCACCTCACAACACCTGCAACACCACATCTCTAGAAACTCCACCTCACAACACCTGCAACACCACATCTCTAGAAACTCCACCTCACGACACCTGCACCACAACTCTAGAAACCTCACCTCACAGCTGCAACACATCTCTAGAAACTCCACCTCACAACACCTGCAGCACAACACAAGGGTGTTGTTGTCTTGATGTACATGTCTCAGTAACAAAGCATAACTAAAAAATAACAACTGCACGGTCTCTTAACAAAAGCAATAAACATCAACCATTTAACTTTTCCTTATTTTTCCCTGGGCAACCTGGCTGCCAGACGTATCACGACGTATTTTTTTCCCTTCTGTTTGTGGTTAGATAAACCTCGTTAAAGGTTCATGTGGACTTGCCTAATTCATAGTGCAGTCGGGAGGGTCATTTAATTTGTTATGTCTGGGCGCTGTTGACAAGACAGCTCTTGAATGAACAATGGTAAATGTGTTTCCTTTTGGGTCATTCAACCTTGGTGGGAGACGACCCCTGTGGGTCAAAACTAGAATTTTGAGGAAAAATAGGTAATGTTGAATGGGTGACGTTAAGCAATGCGTCAGCCACTGACGTTAAGCAACGCGTCAGCCACTGACGTTAAGCAACGCGTCAGCCACTGACGTTAAGCAACGCGTCAGCCACTGACGTTAAGCAACGCGTCAGCCACTGACGTTAAGCAATGCGTCAGCCACTGACGTTAAGCAACGCGTCAGCCACTGACGTTAAGCAATGCGTCAGCCACTGACGTTAAGCAATTAAGCAACGCGTCAGCCACTGACGTTAAGCAACGCGTCAGCCACTGACGTTAAGCAACGCGTCAGCCACTGACGTTAAGCAACACGTCAGCCACTGACGTTAAGCAATGCGTCAGCCGTTAAGCAATGCGTCAGCCACTGACGTTAAGCAATACGTCAGCCTCTGACGTTAAGCAATTAAGCAACGCGTCAGCCACTGACGTTAAGCAACGCGTCAGCCACTGACGTTAAGCAACGCGTCAGCCACTGACGTTAAGCAACACGTCAGCCACTGACGTTAAGCAATGCGTCAGCCACTGATGTTAAGCAACACGTCAGCCACTGACGTTAAGCAATGCGTCAGCCACTGACGTTAAGCAACGCGTCAGCCACTGATGTTAAGCAACGCGTCAGCCACTGATGTTAAGCAACGCTTCAGCCACTGACGTTAAGCAACGCGTCAGCCACTGACGTTAAGCAACGCGTCAGCCACTGATGTTAAGCAACGGTTCAGCCACTGATGTTAAGCAACGCGTCAGCCACTGACGTTAAGCAACGCGTCAGCCACTGACGTTAAGCAATGCGTCAGCCACTGACGTTATGCAATGCGTCAGCCACTGACGTTAAGCAATGCGTCAGCCACTGACGTTAAGCAATTAAGCAACGCGTCAGCCACTGACGTTAAGCAACGCGTCAGCCACTGACGTTAAGCAACACGTCAGCCACTGACGTTAAGCAATGCGTCAGCCACTGATGTTAAGCAACGGTTCAGCCACTGATGTTAAGCAACGCGTCAGCCACTGACGTTAAGCAACGCGTCAGCCACTGACGTTAAGCAATTAAGCAACGCGTCAGCCACTGACGTTAAGCAACGCGTCAGCCACTGACGTTAAGCAATGCGTCAGCCACTGATGTTAAGCAATGCGTCAGCCACTGACGTTAAGCAATGCGTCAGCCACTGACGTTAAGCAATGCGTCAGCCACTGACGTTAAGCAATACGTCAGCCTCTGACGTTAAGCAATTAAGCAACGCGTCAGCCACTGACGTTAAGCAACGCGTCAGCCACTGACGTTAAGCAACACGTCAGCCACTGACGTTAAGCAATGCGTCAGCCACTGACGTTAAGCAATGCGTCAGCCACTGATGTTAAGCAACACGTCAGCCACTGACGTTAAGCAATGCGTCAGCCACTGACGTTAAGCAACGCGTCAGCCACTGATGTTAAGCAACGCGTCAGCCACTGACGTTAAGCAACGCTTCAGCCACTGACGTTAAGCAAGGCGTCAGCCTGACTGACGCGTCAGCCACTTACGTTAAGCAACGCGTCAGCCACTGATGTTAAGCAACGCTTCAGCCACTGACGTTAAGCAACGCGTCAGCCACTGACGTTAAGCAACGCGGCAGCCACTGACGTTAAGCAATGCGTCAGCCACTGACGTTATGCAATGCGTCAGCCACTGACGTTAAGCAATGCGTCAGCCACTGACGTTAAGCAACGCGTCAGCCACTGACGTTAAGCAACACGTCAGCCACTGACGTTAAGCAATGCGTCAGCCACTGATGTTAAGCAACGCATCAGCCACTGACGTTAAGCAACGCGTCAGCCACTGACGTTAAGCAACGCGTCAGCCACTGACGTTAAGCAACGCTTCAGGCACTGACGTTAAGCAGCGCGTCAGCCACTGACGTTAAGCAACGCGTCAGGCACTGATGTTAAGCAACGCTTCAGCCACTGACGTTAAGCAACGCTTCAGCCACTGACGTTAAGCAACACTTCAGCCACTAACGTTAAGCAACGCGTCAGCCACTGATGTTAAGCAACACATCAGCCACTGATGTTAAGCAACGCGTCAGCCACTGACGTTAAGCAACGCGTCAGCCACTGATGTTAAGCAACGCGTCAGCCACTGATGTTAAGCAACGCTTCAGCCACTGACGTTAAGCAACGCGTCAGCCACACGTTAAGCAACGCGTCAGCCACTGACGTTAAGCAACGCGTCGGCCACTGACGTTAAGCAACGCGTCAGCCACTGACGTTAAGCAACGCTTCAGCCACTGACGTTAAGCAACACGTTAACCACTAATGTCTTAAAATAAGAATGTATTGACAGTTGACATAAAATTAAACAAAAATCGATTAGAATAATTAAAGCCTCGTTACTTTCTCCTCCGCGAGTGAACCGGAAAAAAAATATTGAGAACTGAGAAGAAATGTTGATGTGAGTTGCCAGGTTAAGATTTTTTTATTCAGGAAAACCTTCCAATATTTTACTACGTCAGTTTTTATGACGTGGACAGTGTCAGTTTTTTTTATGACGTGGTTAACGTCAGTTTTTTTTTGACGTAGTTAACCTCAGGTTTTTTGACGTGGTTGTCAATTTTTTTATGACGTGGTTAACGTCAATTTTTTAACGTTCTTTTTTCCCTTGTGCTAGTATAATCTATTTTAAATTAGTTAAAGTTAATTTATGTTAGACTGTATTAGGTTACATAAGCCAGTGAAGGGACAGATTTAACCACAAATAAGCAAAGTGCAAAAAAAAAAAAAAAATGCCGGCCGCACTATGTTTGGCAACGCTATGGCCATGGGAAAAAAAAATATAACGTTAAATTCTGAACGTGTATCGCTCTTGGTGGGAGAATGGGTTGTTTACAGACACTAGAATAAATCTACAGGATGATTGTGAGAGCAGAGAATTGTTTGGGCATACAACAATAGTACATTCCGTAGATTTAAGCTGGAATAACACAGTTACCAGTTTACATTGAGAGTTTTTTTGGTTGCTATGGCGACCATCTGAGGTCATACTGAAGGAATGATGGAGAGTTTTCTACCCTCGCAGCCTCCTCCGTGGACACGTTGCTATGGTGACCATCTTCAGTACCTCCATTTTGCATGTCTCTTATTTTTTTTTCTTTCCTGTTGTGGATTCCAAGACCATCATCCTCCCGCCCCGTGTTCAGATCAGGTCTCCTGGTTGATGGCTTGGTCAGTCAGGCTGTGCCTGTTAGCAGCACGCAGTGTAGCGCAAACACCAAAGCCCGACTGATCTTCCTTACCTTAGAATGATCCATGTCAAGCTAATAATGTCCTGTAGTTAAAAAATGTTGTTTCCCGTTGCTTGAGTATTGGGAAACACACACACACACACACACACACACACACACACACACACACACACACACACACACACACACACACACACACGCACGCACGCACGCACGCACGCACACACCATGTATGTGTGTGTGTGTGTGTGTTTAAATGTGAACGATCAACTCCAGAGCTGTGCGAGGTGGGGAGGGGTCGGATGGAGGGTTGACCCCAGAGGTCTGTGAGGGATTGATTGATTGAGAGTGAGTGAGGGAATTGCTATTTTAAGTGTACCATTGCTCTGGTGTTCATGTGATCGCAGTTTACAGGATATATACACAGAGATGTGCATGTATCTCAGTGTATGTACTCTAAGAGTTTCTCACCTTAATCTCTTGAAGCCCTAAGGGATTAAAGTATTAGTGACTGGTGGTGAACAGGTGACATGCAGCCTTTAAAGGCCCTAGTGTAGTTGATGGGCTTTAAACCTCGTTAACCGCCAGTAATGATATTTACACTTGTTATTCATTGTTTACCTTTTTCCATACGAGTTGCACCCATCACTGCCACCATCGCCACAACCACGACTATCACCACCATCGCCACAACCACGACTATCACCACCATCACCACAACCATCACCACCATCACAACTATCATCATCACCACAACTATCATCATCACCACAACTATCATCATCACCACAACTATCATCATCATCACAACTATCATCACCATCACCGCCTCACGGAACTTCTACAGTAAATGCACCAAGATAATTATAATTGCACAACTGCAGCAGCTTTGCAAGCTGGGAAACTAACAAGTTGTTGTAAAATTAACGAAATTTCTGAATCATTTGCAGTGAGAAAGCTAGGGAGGGACCCAGAACTTGCTCTCAACCTCGTGTTTGTCTCCACCTCTCTCTCGGATTGTTGGTTCCTCTAAAGTTTCTCGTTTTATATACATATATGGACGTACGTCGTGATACACTTGACGTACGTCGCGATACACTTGACGTACGTCGTACTTCCAAACAAGAAGCGTCATAAGGTCCTTGTACTGCCGACAGTAGTGAAACACTACATTCTGCACCGCAAAACATTACTGGGGCAACGTTTACTCTGTGCAGAGCTTTATCGAAGCTCTACACGGGGGGGGGGAGGCATGGTCCTCCCGCAATAAGTGTTGTTGTATACCATGTCTTCCTTGAGTTAGGTTCCTGATGGGCCGGGCTGTGGCGCCTACATTGGCCTTGGCGTGTTGCTAGCACCAACAACTTGGTCTGTCGGAAGTTAACAGCTACAGCTACGTTAAACCACAAAAGTGGGGAAGGGAAAGGGGAGGTTTCGTTCCAACCCCTCCTCCCTCTTATTGATTTTTTTCTTACCCCTCCTCCCTCTTTAACTCTTCCCTTCCCTCTTCCCTT
>NC_091322.1:26572484-26799984 GCF_038502225.1 Cherax quadricarinatus | reverse complement strand
TGACTTTCTTACTGCCTCGGAGGCTAGTAAAGGACTCTTAATTCAGGGAATTGACGTTGCTTTTTCCCTTCCTCAGCTCCAACCTGATTTCCCATTCCCCAGGCTTTTTAGGGCTCCAACGGGATTAGTGCTTTTTATAATTTTCATTCGGTCTAGGGACTATTTTAAGGTAAGAGAAAGGCAGGAATTGTCCGCAATTTTATTTGAAGACTGTGTAATATAGGTAAATTAATTGAATGTCAGTATTTACATTATTGTATTGAGTTATGTCCATCGCGTTAGTCACTTGCAGAGTAGGAAATAGGTGTCGAAAATAATATCAGTTATATATCAAAGTTTCTCTCAAGAGTTATAGCCCTGGTCTTTTATCCTCCTCCAGGGTAGGGGTGATTGATGTAGCTCAGAGCAATGAACATCCTCACTTGACTGTAACTGAGGGTTAGAGTGCACTCATCCGCGAAGGCATGAAGTTACGCTTGTTGAAGTAGATGTTTCATAACAAGAGACGAAACACGCTTCATATACAGCTTCAAGAGCAGGTGTTATAAGGCCCTAGAGGCCAGAAATCGGTAATGCCGATCAATGCTGGAATCATACGATTGCAAAAAATATTACCTCAAAAACGAAACGCTTAAAACGCCAAGACCAACAATAGCTACCTCCATTTCATTAGGCAGTGTATCGCCCCTACGGGTTTTGCGCTTCCTAGTCAGTATTATAATATAATTATTATTTTCTTCAAGCCTTGAATGTGACAATCAGCTGCCTGACGACAGTGATACTCAAACCAAGGCTGATCTGAAGGCTTGGCCACATAGTCCCCATGAGGCACGGACTCTGTGGTCTTTATTACTTTATCTGGGATAAAGCAACACTAGGCTCCTAGTAGCGTTTACACGTACACACATTCTCAGTTTCGTATATTATTTTTCCCCGTGAATCTAGAGTTCATCCTTCTCTGGTATATCACTCTCCTGCTCGTCCACACTGCCACGGTATTTCAATAAAGAGCTAAGTCCGTAATATCCACTGCAGCTTGATACATCCTAGCCGATTTAAGGCTTTATTAAGGTCTCCCTCGGATGGGCAGCCAGAAAAATGTCAGCAAAAGTGTACCTTGACTGATGTTTTTTCTTCTCGTCTCCATTAGGAAACCGAGTCTTTTTTTTCTGATATATAAGATGGAGGACCGTTAGTCGCTGTGCCAGCGAAACATTAACGAATAGAGTGGTTTCGTTCAGCAAAAGTGCCCGTGTTTTGATGTTATCACGACAGTTATCCTAGTTGTGTTATCTTTGAAGAGGCAGCCTGGAGGGTTGTGGCGGAGTGTACCGACTCTTGCTTCATCAAGTGAAGCGTAGTGCTGTACCCCTCTTTTTGGATGTCATTAATAGCTGGAATGAGGATGTATAGATTGTGTATGTCATTTATGAATGATATTGGGAAAGAATTAAACAGATCTGGTGGTCTAAGCACATGATAAAAGCGAATACACGCGTGTAACATGTTAATATTGAATATATTTGTTGTCGTCAATTAGTGAGTCATTGTGAAGTGTTATCCAAGGCTGGATAACATTTAAGTGAGAGCGAACATGCCTGTGGTTTCCCCTCCTATAAGATTAGAACAACACGGTACAAGGAAACATTTTAAACAGTGATGTGCTTCTAGGAATTCTAATTGAGTAAACATCCACATAATTGGCCAGCATCTGCACGCACTGACATCGTCAAAAAAAAATGTTTGCGATGACTATTTAGCGGTTTGGTAAGTAGCTGTATTTGGTGTATGTTAATAAGTGCATGACTACTTCCATGACCTCTTTGGATGCGTGTTTGAGGGTCATTACAGCAACATCCGTCCGCCATGGCTACCTACCCTCTGCAGTATGACGTCAGAGTCGGACTGTACGAACCATGTTTCCAAATAAATAGCTCCTAAGTAAAATATTATCTAAAGAATTGATATAATGACACAGATGTGAGAAAGAAGGCAGCTCTTGCTCGTGAGGTTGTTTAATTTAGTTTAGACAGTTAAAGAAGCAAGGATATAGGTGGGTGAAATAGAAAGTGTGGCAACTAGTGTCGCGCACGGGGGTACCCACGCTGCTGGCGCTGATCATCAGTCCAGTTAAGTTTTCCGTGTGAGGAGACGTGTGGGAACTTATCTGGTGTATAATATTCCCACGTATTTGTGTATCGATTATCTGTCGGAAGTTTGAAGCAAAAATACAATTGTGATAATTAAGAATCGTGTTAAACGAACTTCGAGGATATACTGAACCTTACGGTTCTTGCAGTAGACCTACACTGCAATAGACCTATTGGTGGAAAAAATGCCTGGTGGCGGTATCATATAACTGACCTCTCAGCTTTATTCGTAGGTACTAGTGCAGAGCTCTATGGTGTCTTTAAAGCCCAACTCCGTTACATCACTAAAATTTTACTTGCTAGCAAGTGAATTTACAAAGAGTAAAAATATGGTGATGTTTACAAACCTCAAACATTTCTTGAAGGTAATTTATATTCGTTATTTTACTGTATGCATGATTTGAAGTAAGCGGCTTTTGCAGTCGAGAGTAAGTATTGAGATACTGGAATTTATTTATGCCATACAGGATTAGTTACTAGTGACATGGTCCTCAAAACTTATCACATCCAGGCCCCCTGGCCTCGATCTGTACTTAAATATTTCTTTAGACTAAAACAGACAGGATATTTTAGTAGTAAACATTTCGTCCTAATAAAATGTCGATGTTTATGTACTATTGTACGGTTTCTTAAAGACTGCGAAGAACAACTTAGTAAATCACTATTTAGCCCATCCAGCAAATTAATGCAGACTGGTATACATATTTCAACAGCGAAAGGTAGGTAACAACCTCCAAATTGCTAAGCTGTCAGCCTGACCTCCCTAGCAGGAATTATGGAATCAGTAATAACAATGGTGAAAGGCATAACTGTGTTTATATCTATTTCAGTAATATTTTTGATAAAAGTCCTACACAGAAGGCAGATGAAAGTGGCAGCACACGGTATTGGAGGATAGCTTCCCCTGTGGATGAGCCGTGGCTCAATGATAGGCAGCAGAATCTTTTAGAACAAGCAAAGCGGCGTGCCTCACGGTGTTCCACCCCATTTTTGTTCATAATCTACGTAAATGACCAAGCTGAGGGAATAACTCAACGACAGAAATAAGCAGGGAAATTCTGAAAGCACTGGGGAGTTACAGAATGGTTTAGATAAGTTAATGCTGACGTCTGACGTCCGGAATGTGTCGGAAATCGATCAGTGTGGATAGTTGTGATGTTTAAATTCCGAGAAAAGAAAATAACCCTATCCGTTATAAATTGAATAATATAGAGTTTTATTAGACACTTTTTTGGTCCACTTGTATTCATTCATATTAGGTATCTTTTTTTTATTTAGTTTAGCATTTTTTTTATATTAGAAGCTTTTATAAATTTTCAGACGATTAACTCTGCATAACGTTTGGAGATCACTATCGCAAACAAAATGCTGAAGAAAAAAGAAGTCACATTTTAAGAACAAGAACAGAAGGGCAACTGCCGTAGGCCTAGTGTCCCATTCAGTGTAAGTCCTACTCACTCATACATTTATCTAACATATTTTACAGCTTTGATTGGCGAACTGATCAACCAGACTATTGCTGTTTGAGGTCCGTAGGTCATCACAGCTTTACTGAACCTGCCCCTCAAGGGAGGTTCCTTGACGCTGGCGAGGGGCTCTTGATCTAGGGAATTGGGCCCCACGTGAACTGTATAATCCTATGGGTTTAGCGCTCCCCCATTATTATTATAATTGACTGAACCTGCACGTCATTCAGGCATTTATTCCATTTTTCTTTTGAAGACTTGTATCTGCATCTTCCAACCTAATATCTAATCAAGACAAAGCTCTCAAAAATGGATTAAAGTTTGATAAATTTAGATTTGGATAGGATTTAGAAAAGCTCTGGTTGGACATTATAGTTCTAGATGCGTGGGAACAAACTGCCAAGTAGCGTCACTTGAGCAGATATACTCAAGGGGAGGAATGGGTTCCTTAATGCTGAAGTGCTCTTGATCGAAGGAATTTGAGCTACACCCCCTTTCTGATCAAACCTGGCTGCCTTATATTCCTCACACACTGTATGATCCCTACGGGTTTAGAGCTGCTTCGTGAATATTATAATAATAATAACAACAATATAATGATAAATTCCCACTACAGGCAGCACACTCCACCAATATTCAAAACTCTAAACCTACTCACCATACAAAACATCCATACTTGTTATTGTACCTACTACATACATAGAACACTTAACTCGGATATAAACCCTCCCCTCAAACGTCTCCTTACCAACCTCAACAGAACACATGACCATAACACAAGGCACAGATCACTCTGATATTCCTCGTGTCCATCTCACACTATGCAAAAACTCAATGCACATAAAAGGCCCAAAAATCTGGAATTCACTACCTGTGAATATAAAAGAAACACTTTATAAATTCAAGTCTCTTCTTAAAAATCACTTACTCACCCACAACCAAATAAATACTGAATAATTGTATCTCATAAATGTTTAACCTGTGACCCAATCAAACTTTGTTATTTTTAATTACATTACCTAACAGAATACTCCATTCTACTGAATGCACAGCAACACAGCAAATGATCATATGACCTGTCTTTGAAATACTCATTTGTGCTTAATTGTTAACTGTTTACAACAATGTTTACCACTGAATATATCATTGCTTAGTTAATCTTTAGTTAATTTTAAGCCTGCCCATAATGCTCTGCATACAAAGGGCTTTGGGATGTTACACTTAACCACTGTATTTCCTTGTACTTCTATGTATCATGTTCAAATAAATAAATAAATAGTAAAGAAGGTTGTTGTGGTGTGGCTAGAGCAGATGTGTGTAGAAAGGTAGCGGGTCACAGGCATATGCCTTGCAGGTGTTGCTGACGTCAGTCACTTCATGCTCTGTAATTGACATTCCTACCCAAGTCTCTACTTCGTGGAACCCGCAGTGTATCTTATTTTTCTTTTACGTCTACCTGATTGTTAGTTTCCAGTCTTATCATGGAAGGGTTTGCAGTGTCGATGTTTTAAGGTCCCGTCAGTGATTGTGGAGTCCCTGTACTTTTACGTAAATCTCGTCATTTTGTTCTTTGTGTTTGTCTTCAGCTTCGTAGAACTGTCATCTACAAACAGCAACTTTGACAACTCTCACACACAAGCTACACCTTACGATACTATCATTCACTTCCTTTACAAATGCATATTTAAACATTAAACAATCATGATGATATCACTCATTTCACTTTTACAGGAAAGTTTTCCCTTTCATCCCTACCTATATATTCGTACATCAGCCTCACTTTCATGGAAAAACTTTTTTACACTGAGTGATACTCGTATTTCAGTATCAAACTTCCCTGTGATACAAACCACATAAGTTAATCACTTTCAGCTGAAAATCTGAGCATTTTATGTCAGTGAATATGGCCACATGTCGGCGAATATTGCCCACATATTCCATATAATTTGAGTTATTAGACGAAATTTTTTCCGTTCATGCAAGTCTGTCGAGCAAGCCCTGGCTTAGTCCTCCTTACAGTGGAGGACACACTTATTATACCACCCCTTCCCATTTTATTAGTAGGAAAATTTTTTAACCTCCCAACCATTAACCTCCCAACTATTAAGAATGCCCAGGGCATTCTTAATAGTTACTTTGCAGAAAATTGCATACTCGTGATACGCCTCTTCGTTGTAAAACATGATTGGTATCTAGAAAGTAGAGATGGTTTTGTACTGAACCAAAGGAACACTTCAATTGGCATTCGTGTACATTGCCTAGTTTTTTTATATATCTTTCTGAAGTATTTGTATCATTGGCACTATTTAGCAGTTTGTTCCACTTGCATATATTACTGCCACCGTTACCCTAATTTATTTATGATGTCTGTGGACAGAGGCTCGGGTCTCCACCACACATTGCGCTAAATAAAGTACTGGTTTAGCGCTCACGGAAAAAATATCTTCCCAATTTAAACCCATTTTCAGTGCATTATTTATATCCTCTGTTTTTTGGCCTTTTGTACACCTCGGTTATATCACTTCTTCGCCCTTTAAAGAGTAAGTACTCTTTGCTTTTTATTTATTAATAAAAATACTTTATATCGTCGGTCAATTTTGTTATCGTATGTTTTCAAGATAATTTTGTGATCCGGCTTTATAATGTTGATTAGATGTCGCTCAGTATAATGTGAGTGAAGTGTAGCGGCTATAACTCTTTTTTTAATTTCACTTCATAATGTTCGGTACATTAATTCCCCCCCTCCCCCCCACTGACGTCCGTCAGTCTCTGCTGCTTGACCAGACTCTGCATAATTACCAGACTCAGGACTCTAACCTTCGACGCTGGAATAGTCTGCAGCCACCACGTCGCCAGCTCTACTAATATAATTAATCAACACAAAATGAAAGTGGCTAGTTACTGTCTAACACAATTCGCCAACGACAGGTTATGCTAGTCATGTAATTCGTCTGTCTTATCAAACACTGTGTTGTGCTGTTACCATTCACAGTTTTAATTATTCGTGCTTCTGGTTAGTGGTTAAATTACATAAATTTATTTAGCCCATCTTAAAATTACTTATTGTTTAGGCTAAATTGTTTCTCGGGAGTGTGAAGCAGCCTAGGTCGCTCAGAATACACTATCAGATGATTTTTTCCAAGGCAAATGTTTGTAAACGAACCACAGAATGGTGGTGCTTTTTTTTTCTTAGTGTTCGTCCAGTTTTTCGAGATTCCCACTGGAAATTTTTGACACGAAACCCCTTCGCTTCCTTCAGTAGATGAATGATATAAACGTCCAATAGCAGTGCTCTTTCGCGGTTTATCTACTTTCAGATAGTTTAAATTTATATAATGACACATACAGATCTGAAAATAGAACAGTAAGGCACTTCGGTGAGATAGTTTGCTTCAAAACCCCTTTGTTGTGTTACGAAGAGTAAATGTCAACCTCGTGATATCCAGAGTGAATGTCAACCTCGTATCCGCTAGTCGCTGTTAGATAATGTGATGGCAGTCAAGGCAGGAGTGTACTTCACCTAATTTTTACAGATAACGATTCATAGCTCGTATCCCAACTTATCTACTGGCTTTATTCATTCTTGACCTTGGATCGCAGGCATGTCTACTCTTAAAACTGCATAGCGTTTTCTTCCACCACCTAACCTTCAAGTGTGTTCCACTTACCACCCTAAAGTTGAAAAGGTACGTCCCTAATAAGGTCCAATATACAGATTCATCATCGAGAAGTTTGTAGGTACGTGTGAGCAACACTGGTGTGATCTATATTGGTTTAGCACCTCAGCAGACCTACTTGTCCATTCTTGGCAGGTTCAACACCCGCTCATATACATATTCAAACCTATTTTTTAAAGCTGCCCAAAGTTCTGGTTTTTGCAGCATTACCTGGGAGTTCGTTCCACTTACCCATAACTCTGCCAAACCACTGCTTTCCTATATTCTTTCTGAATATAAACAAAACTTGTATTCATTGCTGTGACCTCTGTTGTGGTTAAATGTTTTCAGCATCTTATTTATATCCCCTTTATTTGTTTTTGTTTTCCATTTGTGCATTTCGATCATATCTCCCCTAAGAGTGCAAATTCACTGCCTTTGGTTTATTTTCGCAGGAAAGATTTCTGATACAAGGGATCAACTTCACCATCCTTCTCTGTATGTTTTCCGGTGCATTTATGTCCACTCTGTTAGGTTGCTTAGTTCTGGTTACCATTAATGCAAATAAGGACTTGTTTATATTTTTTTGTTTTATCGCTAACACTTTGTTCTCGGCTTCAGATTGTTGCTAACCAGAACTCATAAACCTTTTTTTTTTCACTGGATTTGATTGAGATCTAAATTATATATATGCATAGTTTATACTTACCCTAATTACTTTCTTTCCGCCATAATTAGAACTTGACATTTATTTAGGGTAAGCTACATGATAATCTGCCTATGCTGATCATCATGTAGCTTTTGTGTGTCTTCATCAGAATTGATTTGATAGCCTATTTTTGTGTCATTGATAAACTTGCTAATGTTGCTATAATAATTATAGCAATAATACAAGTCATGTATAAATAAACAAGTGGACGGGAGGTTCGAATTGTGGTCTTCTGCTCAAAAAAGTTGTAATGAATTTCTAAAGAAGGTTCAGCATGGGCTTTATAAACCTAGGGTGGGACCCGAGGGGTCATACACTTTTTTTTATAAAAGAAAGAGAATAATTGGGAAGCACTAAACCCAAGGTCATACTGCGTCCAGGGAATGAATGGGAGGCAGATTAGATCGAATGAGGGAGAGAGTATGTCCAAGTCCTTGGACCAAGAGCCCCTCACTGGCATCAAGATACCTTCCTTGAGGTGATTCATTCTTCCTCCTGTATGTGTGTGTGTATGTATACATACATACATTATATATATATATATATATATATATTATATATATATATATATATATATATATATATATATATATATATATATATATATATATATATATATATTATATATATATATATTATATATATATATATATATATTATATATATATATATATATATATATTTATATATATATATATATATATATATATATATATATATGCCGTTTAGTGCCCCACCAATTTCAAGTTCCGCCGCTCGCTACTCCCCCACCCTCATCCCCCATGCATCCATGCTGCCCTTCACCCGTCACCCCACAGCTGGCGCCTTCCCACCCCCACGATATCAGCAATGTCACAAGTAGCCGCGGGTTCCCAGGAAAATTCACGACAGAGCCAAAGCTGTCGTTCACGAGGCATCTGCCGGGTGTGCCACAGGGAATGTGCACTCAATCCCACATCTGGCAACATCCGTGCACACAATAGATGTCTAGGCTCCAGGAGAGCTCCAAATGAGAACAACCAACAGCCTCCCCCAGCAGACAGGGCTGACAGCTACCGTGACTTCACCTCTACAGAGGACCTCAAATCTGCAATCAAATTAACATCCACCAGGACTCTGACACACATCCCCAAAGCAGCTCGCCCTCAAGCTGCTAGCAAATTCACTGACCTTCTGAAGAAAGTCAACGATGCTCCGTCAAACAACAGATCCTGGCACAACTTGCTGCTTTTTGGCAATGCCTGTTTGGCTGTCCCACCAAGGAGGGACAAGTCACTAGCAACGCATGTTATTAGGGCAATAAATGCATTCCCAAGGGATGACAACCTCGTCCGTCTCCCCCCTAGGGCGACAAACACCCGCCGGGCAAATGCCAACAACAGGACACCCGACACCTCAAAAATCAGAGCCCAAATTAGCAAAAAAATAGAAGAGGGTAATACTATTGGAGCTTTGAGACTTATAACCAGTGAGGATACCATCGCTCCCAAGGACGTCAGCACGGCACAAGCTCTGAAGGACAAACATCCACCCAGGGCTCCCAGTACCAACATTGACCTCCCTGACATTGCAGCAGGCGAAGAACATCTAACCTTACAGGATGCTGATGTGTATAAAGCTGCTATGTCATTTCCACAGGGTTCAGCAGGAGGTTTCACTGGTTTAAGGCCTCAACACTTAAAACAAATACTCAATCCAGCACTTGGTGAGGTTTCAGAGAGGCTGCTGTCTGAACTCACCAAATTTTCCAACCTGTGCCTGGCTGGCGGTGTCCCAGAGGCCATCAGACCCTTTTTCTTTGGTGCCTCATTGTGTGCCCTCCGCAAAAAGGATGGCGGAATCAGGCCCATTGCAGTGGGTAACACCCTTCGGCACCTAGTCGCCAAGGCTGCAGTAAGAAGGGTGAGTCAAGAGGCTGCTGCAATGCTGAAACCAACTCAGCTCGGTTTCGGCGTTCAACAGGGCTGTGAAGCAGCTGCCCACGCAGCACGAGTATATATCAAAAACATGTCCTATGAAAAAGCCTTGGTCAAATTGGACTTTGCCAATGCTTTCAACTCAGTCAGAAGGGATGCTGCTCTCCAAGCAGTTTATAGAAACTTCCCTTCCCTTTATCCCTTCATAGAATCGTGTTATAGTGTGACTTCAAAACTATTGTTTGGGGACCATGAAATTGACTCGTGTGAGGGCGTGCAACAGGGGGACCCTCTCGCCCCCTTTCTATTTTGTTTGGTCATCAAGGAAGTCACGGAGGCACTCTCCAGCGAGCTCAATATCTGGTTCCTGGACGACGGTACCCTGGCTGGCACAACAGAGTCTCTCCTGGAGGACATCAGTAAAATTAAAGACATGGGAGAAAGCCTGGGCCTTTCTTTAAACCCCTCCAAATGTGAAATAGTTTCTACCAATCAACAGTTGATACAGAATATTAGTACCGTTTTACCAGGAGCACGAGCCATTGATCCAGCCAATAGCACTCTCCTCGGTGCTCCTCTTGGGTCCAATGCCATCGATCTGGTCCTAGGAAAAAAAGTCTCAGACCTCCGGACGATGGAAAGCAGGATGAAAGACATTGACACACACGATGCCTTCTACCTACTCACCAGGTGCCTGTCAACGCCAAAACTTACCTATTTTCTGAGATGCTCCCCAGCCTTCAGCAGTCCAAAACTCAAGGAATATGACTCTCTCCTGAAGGCCATGCTAGAGAGTGTATTGAATCTTTCCCTTGACGATGGACAGTGGTTGCAAGCCTCACTTCCGGTCAGGCTTGGAGGGCTAGGAGTACGCAGATCCTCCCAGATTGCTCTACCAGCTTTCCTATCCTCTTCCATTGCATCAAACGAGTTGATAAGACAAATTCTTCCTGACACCCTCAGTGACTCAGCAGGAATAGAAGACCCTAGCTATGTCAGTGCCATCACCGAATGGGAGACTCTTGCTGCTCCAGCACCAAACCCTAGTGCAGCACTGGCTCACAAACAGTCAAGCTGGGATAGCCCAATTGCTGAAAAGGTGCTTGCCAACATGCTCAGGGCTGCAACATCAGATAGGGAGATTGCCCGTCTCCAGGCTGTGAGTGCACCTCACTCCGGGGACTTCCTCCAAACAGTTCCCATATCGGCAATGGGAACGCGACTCGACCCTAAGACCCTCCGTATTGCAGTGGCTCTGCGCCTTGCTGCCCCAATTCACACAGAATATATGTGTATTTGCGGCGAAGTGCAAGCAGACCAATACGGACTACATGGTCTTAACTGTTCCAAAACCAAGGGCTGGCATGCAAGACACAATGAGGTCAACGACATCATTAAGAGAACCCTTGCTACAGCTGGATGCCCTGCCGAGAGGGAGCCACGATCACTTGCAGCAAACAATACCCACAACCCAGCAAACCGCCCCGACGGGATCACCATCTATCCTTGGAAGAATGGCAAGCTCTTAGCATGGGACTATACCTGTGTGTCCACACTGGCTGACACCTATATCCATCACAGTGTGGGGCGACAGGGAGGAGCTGCTGACCACAGGGAGGAGTACAAGATCAGCAAGTACAGGGACATTAGCCAACAGTATCAATTTGTCCCAGTGGGATCGGAGACCTTGGGATCATGGGGAAAAAATGCCACACGTTTCCTTAAAGAATTGGGTTCCAGACTCATCGACACCACCAGGGACCCAAGGGCAGCCACTTTCATGTTCCAGCGCCTCAGCGTCGCCATCCAGAGGGGAAATGCTTGCTGCATACTTGGCTCACGTCCAGCCTCGGAGGAGCTGGAGGAAATTCATCATCTTTGATACATTGTGCCATTGTATTCATGTTTATGTTTTTTTCTGTAAATGTATTTTGTTTATTAATAAATGTTCACATAGAATTAGAAACATATAGGGGGTGGTAGGAGAAGAAAATATTCAAACAGCTCCGGGGAGAACCTTGAGTTTTCTCTGAGGTACGTTTATTGTCTTCTCTGAGGATGAGGGTCCCCATTCCAGCTATAGAGGTGGTACTTCCCTATATATATATATATGTGTGTATATATATACATATATATATATATATATATATATATATGTATATATATATATGTATACATATAACGAATATTCAAACAGCTCCGGGGAGATCCTTGAGTTTTCCCTGAGGTACGTTTATTGTCTTCACTGAGGATGAGGGTCCCCATTCCAGCTATAGAGGTGGTACTTCTCTATATATATTCTTTATATAATATATATATATATATATATATTTATATATATATATATATATATATATATATATATATATATTATATATATATTTTATTATTATTTTTATTATTACACTGGCCGATTCCCACCAAGGCAGGGTGGCCCGAAAAAGAAAAACTTTCACCATCATTCACTCCATCACTGTCTTGCCAGAAGGGTGCTTTACACTACAGTTTTTAAACTGCAACATTAACACCCCTCCTTCAGAGTGCAGGCACTGTACTTCCCATCTCCAGGACTCAAGTCCTGCCTGCCGGTTTCCCTGAACCCCTTCATAAATGTTACTTTGCTCACACTCCAAAAGCACGTCAAGTATTAAAAAACATTTGTCTCCATTCACTCCTATCAAACACGCTCATGCATACCTGCTGGAAGTCCAAGCCCCTCGCACACAAAACCTCCTTTACCCCCTCTCTCCAACGTTTCCTAGGCCGACCCCTACCCCGCCTTCCTTCCACTACAGACTGATACACTCTTGAAGTCATTCTGTTTCGCTCCATTCTCTCTACATGTCCGAACCACCTCAACAACCCTTCCTCAGCCCTCTGGACAACAGTTTTGGTAATCCCGCACCTCCTCCTACTTCCTCCAAGGACAAAGTTCTTTGTCTCCACAGACTCCTAAGTGCACCACTCACTCTCTCTTTTTCCCTCATCAATTCTATGATTCACCTCATCTTTCATAGACCCATCCGCTGACACGTCCACTCCCAAATATCTGAATACGTTCACCTCCTCCATACTCTCTCCCTCCAATCTGATATTCAATCTTTCATCACCTAATCTTTTTGTTATCCTCATAACCTTACTCTTTCCTGTATTCACCTTTAATTTTCTTCTTTTGCACACCCTACCAAATTCATCAACCAATCTCTGCAACTTCTCTTCAGAATCTCCCAAGAGCACAGTGTCATCAGCAAAGAGCAGCTGTGACAACTCCCACTTTGTGTGTGATTCTTTATCTTTTAACTCCACGCCTCTTGCCAAGACCCTCGCATTTACTTCTCTTACAACCCCATCTATAAATATATTAAACAACCACGGTGACATCACACATCCTTGTCTAAGGCCTACTTTTACTGGGAAAAAATTTCCCTCTTTCCTACATACTCTAACTTGAGCCTCACAACGTGAGATTAAGCAGTTTCAGGGTAAAAGCTTATTTTTTTTTGGGGGGGGGGCCGCTTGTTTGATAATCCATTGGACATTTATGTTTAAGACGAATTGATTAATTTAATTTGCTATATCAGAAAAGACTTTAGAATATATTATTTACATATACTATAACTTTTTTGGTATGTTAATACTCCATATAGTGTTAACTGGCAGGCGCTGCTTTACAGTGCTTCACTTGACGGAGTTTCACAAATACAGCAATTTTCAGTTATACCCATTTTTCATTTATTCAGACTTTCTACAGTAAATGTATTCACCACTCACTGTAAGCTAAAAACGAATATATTTTGTACTGTACGTTTATGTAATTTTTTAGGCCTAGGTTTATTTATAAGTTCACTTAACCCTTAAACGGTCCAAACAGATCGACGTTCAGATTCGTAGTGCTACAAAAGTAGATCTACTTTTTTTACATATTTTCAAATATAACTAAAATGTAGATAAAAGTTTTTTTACGCGTTTTCAAATGTAAAACAAAAAAAGAAGATCTACATTTTTTTATATACGTTCAGATGTTGAAAAAACGTATATAAACGTTTGGACCATTTAATTAAGGGTTAATATATGATAGTGTAAACATTTTATCAGGCATTTACATGAGTTTGAAAATGCCATGATTTACTTTACAGTGACTTCTCGCTCTACAGCAGTAGTCCATAACCTAACCTGCTGTATAAGCGGGGCCCCCTTGTATATGCATATCATGACATCTTCCACCCCCGAGGAAAGTGCCACCCCATATGCCTGTGGTAATATTGTGTCCCTCTTGAATTAATTTCGAATGATGTTGACTTACAGGCGAGCTTGGCTGATGACGGAGGCAGCAGTCTATGTGAGGGTAACCCACGAGCAGTTCGTAGGACCCACAGTGATGTAGGTGGTGTTGGAGGCCGCACTTGTCTCCACTACTCTCGCCAGTTATCCACACCACAACCCATCAAGATCAGACCAGCTCATAGACTTCCACAACACACTGCTTCTTTACATAGGTCTAAAAGGTAAGCAGGAGTTCCTCAGGCAAGTTTGTCTTGTAATGGCTAGTATTGTTCAACATTATTTGTGGTCAGGTTTGTCTAGTAATATACATTCATATCAGTGTTATAATATATATATATATATATATATATATATATATATATATATATATATATATATATATATATATATATATATATATATATACATAGTACCTTTCAGTTTCATGTAAAATCAAGATGAAAATAAGGAGGGAAGACGTGTTAAATTTCAAGTTGTGTAGTTTGTAAAATAATTTCATCGTTGAAAATAGTTGTTGTTTTCAGGGTTATGACGTCATGTGATGAGCCATGCTCCCTGAAGTCATATTTAAACAACGTATATTTTTGTCTTTTACCAATTGGGACAATTGCGTGTGTGCGTGTGTGTGTGTGTGCGTTTACGTGCGTGTACTTATACAGTAGTTAAACGTGGGAGGAGGACTGCATTATTTATTGGACAGTCTTTCTCTACTCGTGCAATACGGATTTTTTTTCCTTAAATGATTTTTCAGACATTTTTATTGCACAATGCAATACATTTCTCATCTTTAGTCATATCCTGTTTAAACTCGTTATATATATATATATATAATATATATATATATATATATATATATATATATATATATATATATATATATATATATATATATATATAATATATTTATATATATTTATATATATTTATATATATATTCAACAAACAGGCCGTATCCCACCGAGGCAGGGTGGCCCAAAAAGAAAAACGAAAGTTTTTTTTTTTTTTAATTTAGTAATTTATACAGGAGAAGGGGTTACTAGCCCCTTGCTCCCGGCATTTTAGTCGCCTCTTACAACACGCATGGCTTACGGAGGAAGAATTCTGTTCCACTTCCCCATGGAGATACGAGGAAAGAAACAAGAACAAGAACTAGAAAGAAAATAGAAAACGCAGACGGGTGTGTGTGTATATATATGCTTGTACATGTATGTGTAGTGTGATCTAAGTGTAAGTAGAAGTAGCAAGACGTAACTGAAATCCTGCGTGTTTATTAGACAGACAGACACCAGCAATCCTACCATCATGTAAAACAATTACAGGCTTTCGTTTTACACTCACTTGGCAGGACGGTAGTACCTCTCTGGGTGGTTGCTGTCTACCAACCTACTACCTTTATATATATATATATATTTATTTATTTCTTGTACTGTTATACATTGTAGCCACCAGAATTTGTATTCAAAATTTAGATATTACAGATACCAGTACCTTTTTCATATACTAATAAGAGAGAGAAATCATTCATTTATATTAACGGGGAAGTACCAGACCATATAGGGTTATAGCAGCTGGGTAATGAGAGCAGTAGTTGTGATCTTTACACCCTTGCAAGTGCAGGGCTCTCCATCTCGGGAATTGGATCTGTGCTCCCCTTCCTGGGATCGAACCTGAATGCTTCCTATTCCCCTAGGCGCTGTATGACCCCTGTTGAGTTTAGAGCTTCCCCATGAATGTAATGATAATGTGGTATGCATAGATCAATTTGACTGTTAGGTCACTTAGATCTCGAACCAATAAGAAAGAACTGACGCTGAATAAGACACAGCACCTGGGTATCTTTATTCTGAAGACGTTTCGCAAACCAGTGGCTTTATCAATTCAGTACAAAGGTTATTGGAATTGTTAAAACAGGAGACAGGGGACGAGGTAATCAATCTCAGTCTAGCTGGGGTTCGCAAGCGTAGTCTTGACTTTATAGCAAGAAACATCCACTCACCTTTATGGTGACCAACATCCACCTAGTAAGCCTCATTGCAGCTAACACCTGTCTAGCAAGCTTTATAGCAACAAACACCTGTCGAAATATTAGGTCAAAGGTGGTGCAATCTACAAAGATCCTATGTCCTGCTCCATGACCTTAGACCTTGATTTTTTTTTAAATGCTTTATTCCAGATAATTGCAGATCTAAATGTCTTATGCAAGAATTGTTGGTTCTTCAGATGTATTTGTTCCTTAACTCTGGTGTTTAGATCTCTGCAAGTCTTGCAATTGGAAACTTAATTGCAATAATTATCAGGAATTTCCTTAAGAATGGCAAAAGAGTCGTAATTGTTGTTGAGTTTGGAGAGAGTTAAGCTGCCACTGGGTTTAGGGTCTTATGAAACTGCATCATAATTCAGAAATCAACAGTTCTTGAGGACTCGCAGCAATGGTTTTAAGTTGGAAAAATTCAGATTCAGGAAGGATATAGGAAAGTACTGGTTTGGTAATAGAGTTGTGGATGAGTGGAACAAACTCCCAAGTACAGTTATAGAGGCCAGAACGTTGTGTAGCTTTAAAAATAGGTTGGATAAATACATGAGTGGATGTGGGTGGGTGTGAGTTGGACCTGATAGCTTGTGCTACCAGGTCGGTTGCCGTGTTCCTCCTTTAAGTCAATGTGACCTGACCTGACTAGGTTGGGTGCATTGGCTTAAGCCGGTAGGAGACTTGGACCTGCCTCGCATGGGCCAGTAGGCCTGCTGCAGTGTTCCTTCGTTCTTATGTTCTTATGATGTAAATAACACTTAGATGCAGCAGATATCTTCTAACGTTTTGTCCAGACAGAGGCTTTATCCAGTCATTACTGACTTTGTAACCCCCTTTGTGGGGTGAATCGTTGTTATTTGTGACAATACATAAACCCTGCACCTAAGTGTCATTTACTCCACCTTACAGTATTTCCATAAACTCCAGTTCTAGGTCATAGTAATGGTTTGGGCAGTCTGGCATGCCGATGGGATGATGCGGCTGATGTCCAGTTTTTCCTTTGATTTTTATGATATATTTTTCTTGCAGTTTATGAAGAAAATGCTGGTGAATTTTAACTGGGAAAAGGAATCCAAGTTAAATATATACTTTTTTCAAGAAACTGGAGATATTTAGTCCTAAATTCCATTATGGATATAACATATTACTGTAAGAAAAAAAAGTGCCCAGTTTTACAAACTCTTCTCCCGCACCACGCATATGCTAGTGTATAAGTATATGAGTGAATGCCTAAACACGTTAAGGCAACCACTGCAAAACTGGCAGGTGATTCCCATAGAGTTAACTCAAAAAAAAAAAAAATTACTATGGAAATAGTCATGCGCCGCTTAACGATGGGGATACGTTCCGGGAAATGCGTCATAGGGGATTTCGTTGTGAAATGTCATGGTGTACACTTGCTCAGCCTCGATGGTATAGCTGATTACACACCTAGGCAATATGGTATAGCCTGGGTGTGTAGCCTGTATGGTATAGCCTAGAAAAGAGTACACTCTAGAATAATGATAAAATGTACAGTAAATACATAAGCCAGTAACATACTTGTTTATTATCATTATCAAGTATTATGTACTGTACATAATTGTATGTGCTGTAGTTTTGTATGACTGGAAGTGCAGTAAGCTTATTTACACTAGCATCACGACAAACACACGAGTAATGTATAACGCTACGACGCCTACGAAGTCACTAGGCAATACTAATTTTTCAGCTCCATTATCTTATGGGACTACTGTCATATATATGATCTGTCCCTGACCGAAACGATAATCAATTTAATATATTGTGGTGTTAGACAAAAATTGTAACAAAAACATAAATTATGTATTACTGTAAACATAAGCTTTGATATCCTATTTTAAACTCTTAAAAACATGTTGCAGGAAAAAAAAATCACAGTATACATATATGAATATGATATAGGTAACAGAGGTGACGACCTGAGGGTCATACCTGAGTTTATATCACATTTTACGAGAGGTCCTAACAGGAAACTGATCTTTATCTTCAGCCTTAAGAGAAGCAAAGGGTCTTCACATTTACGGCGATCAGTCAGTCAACCTTTAGATCTGGACAAGGCCTATGATACTCCAACTTCAACACTACGCAAGTGTAGAAGTCCAACAAATGCTCAGAACACACGACAGAGAAGACCGTCAGCAGGGAACATCCTTAATGATGACAACACAACTTCAGAAGATGAGATTGGAATATCGGATTCTGAAGATTTCAAAACTGATCTGAAGAGAAGTTTAGAAGAGGTAAGTCCCTGCTTTAGTCACTTTATTAACCTCTTCCCTCAAGGGAGGGGCTCTTGATCCAAGGAATTGGATCTAACCTTATCCTTGGATTGAACATAATTGGATAGAAGTTCATTTGTATATCAGTGTCTTTGTATAGTGAGAAATATACTTCAGATCTTGACCTCGTTTAATCCTGTGTTCTTGTTAACTCTGTTATTAGTCATTGTCTCCACTTCAAGGAAATCACTATTTGTATGACACAATTTTCATTGTGTAATCTGTCTTGTGTGTGGCTGAATTTCAAAGCTGAAATAAAAGTTCTTGTATATAGCTTGTGTATCTCTATTAATACCATTTTGAGTTGATACATGTTCCCTAATTCTGTACAAAGAATAATCTAAATAATTGCTTCATCTCACTACCAAGTCCTGTAGTGCAGTACCATAAAAACATTCAACCTCTCATCATTCATACTGTTTGTAGATTAATAATAACTAAGTTGCAAAAACTTGCATTATTTGAGAAAAGCATGAACTTGATTCTTGGCTGTAGAATGGTAATATTGATTTAGTTTTTAATTTATCTTTTATTTGCACTAAATGTTTACTACATATTTATAGTTCATGTAATACATGCTTTTGATTTCCTAACATGTCTGTTATTAAGAATATTTTGTATTAGGTGTATCGAGAATGTTTCACCTTTTCAGGATGACGATATGATTGTTTATGCAGAAGCTCTCTGGGACCATGTAACATTAGACTCTGAGGAGCTTGTGTTCAAGGCTGGTGATTTAATCACTGTGATAGATTCCAGTGATAAAGACTGGTGGTGGGGCCGAATAAGTCACAGGGCTGGATGGTTCCCAGCTGCCTTTGTACGGGTAAGTTTTATTTTTGTTTTGCACTGTTTCTGGAATACACAGAACAGCTTTGGTAATAAATACTTTGCAGTGGTTTCATCAGCTCCTATAGTAACTATTACAACTCCAAGGCAATATTTTTATTGTTTATTTAGTGTACTGTAATATGGTTTACATGTTTTAAAGCAGTTTAAACACTAGGGATTCTGGCTTCAGCAGTTTAAATACCACATAAATAGTTATGATTAAAATGAAACATATACTAATTCAGATTAGGTATTTTGAAAACCCATTTTTAGTACAATAATTAAAAAAGTGATGATGAAACATTCATGCAGCAACTGCAGCTTTATGGATTATCCAAACTCATTTCATTTATTTAATTCATCCTTTTATTTTTAAGCAGTACAGTACTGAATTTGTTATCACATGTTATGCACTATGACTAAATTTTTTAGAACGGCATATATTAACTTTCCTGAACTGCCAGTAGCATAATGTAGTGAATAAAGACGTGCCAATAAAATGTCACCATTTTGGAGCTAATAGTATCTTATTTTCAGATACTTGTAAACCAAGAAGATCATCAGGAGTCCAGAATTCACGATGCACGCATTCTGGGACCAGCAAGAAAGCTCAGCGTTTCAGGCTTATCTCATGATCAGATCCGTACCAATGTTATAAACGAAATCATATCAACAGAGCGTGATTTTGTGAAACACTTGAGGGATGTTGTTAAGGTGATATACATATGTTTTTAGTTTCTCCAAACTTTCATAACCAAAGTTATTTAAATGTTTTCTTAAATATTAATAACACTACACACACTATTGTGATAGTGCTGTTATAATGAAAAAAATATTTTCTTTATACCCAGGGGTACTTGCGACAAGTTCGTAAGAGACCAGATATGTTCAGCGATGACAGAATATCAACCATCTTTGGCAACATGGAGGCTCTGTACCAGTTTCAGAGCAACTTCCTCAGAGAGCTAGAATTATGTATAGATTGGCAAGAGCCCCACAAATCATGTATTGGTGCTACCTTCATTCGAAATGTAAGTTTAAATTTACAAAAAAAAAAAAAAAAGTATTTTTTCGTAAAATAGCGAATATTGTATTGCATTGTAATTACAGCCTCTCCTCACATAGTGATGTATTTGTTTACCGGAACTCTCTGACCAGTATGCATACCTAAATAATGTATGTTAGAGCTGATTTCCTCTATTCTGTTTATTACAATATACATGTACAGTACTCTACTGTATAAACATTTAAAAATGTACTAAAAATGTTATAAATGATGCAGAGGTGACACTAAAACAGTATCAAAGATAGTTGACACAAACCTACTACCATTATAGTATGCTCCTTGCTTAGTGAAGAATTCGTTTACCGACGTGGTCTTAGGAACGGAACTCCGTCCGTAGGTTGGATTCAATGAAGGGGAGGACAAGTCCAATTCCTTGGATCAAAAGCCTCTCACCTACACTGAGGAAGCTTCCTTAAGGGGGGTTTCTTTGTATAAATTGTAACAGGTTTTTTTTTTAACTCATTTTTTTCTTTTTCCAGAGAGAAAAATTTGAGATATACAGTGAATATTGCAATAACCACCCAGCTGCAATGTCATCACTACAGGAGCTCTACCAGGACCAAAAATACATTCATTTCTTTGAGGCTTGTCGACTTCTGCAAGAAATGATTGATATCTCATTGGATGGGTTTCTACTCACCCCTGTTCAGAAAATTTGCAAATACCCTCTTCAACTTCAGGAACTTTTGAAATATACAAAGGTATACACGAGCTTATTGTAAAAATTATGATTATTCTGTACTATTTTGAAGCTCATAATACCATGGTTCAGTCATGGTCATTACACCTGTTGCCCTTGTTCACCTAGTGGTAAATGTGTAACAAAGTGTTAGCCAACTGTTGTGAATGGCACCCTGGAAGGATGCCATTCACAACAGTTGGCATCCTCTTATCAAAACCCAGTCCTACCTAAGGTAGGACTGGGTTTTGAAATGAGCCAGTATAGAGTAACAGCTCTTAGCCTGTAAACCCGTGTGCTAAAAATGTAACAGGCAAACTGCTAAAAAAATTCCCCTCTACCATTACCATGATTTTTTTCAGGTGAAGGCATGCATCATTTTATTTTTCTGCAAATAACTGAAGGAAATCACATGTAGAAATCACAGAATGTGTTCACTATAACTGAAGCTAGGTTTTTTTCTTTTGTATTGGAGAGTAAGGGTGGCCTCTTGTGATGATGCATGAGTGGGTTTTACCATATTTAATTGTTGTTATTATTGTAATCTTTGGAGAGTGTTAATTCCATAGGGGTCAGACAGAACCCCAGTGAGAGGTATCTCACCTAAACTAAGAAATGTGGCATTCTGTTTTATTGGAAATGATTGAAAAGGGTGGTTACACACACACAAGCAAGTTTTTGTTAGAGCTGAAACAGCTATTTTCTTTTGAAATTTCAGTAAAATATTGTGCAAATTACATGCAGTAGTTATGTGCTACTGCAGCTAGTTGTTACACATGGCAGATGCACAATGTAAAATAAACTGGGTTATTGCTTTACAAAATTTTTGTGATTTATAAAGGGGAAAACATCATTGTCATGGACCACTTCTCTGCTTGCCACTAACCAAAATGCTTCAAATTTTCCCATAAAACCACAACATTTGACCTGCATTTTGAGAGAGGTACAGATCAGTACATGGAAAGCTGTTTGGTAAATGTTAAACAACTTTTCTATCAAATTTGTAAGTACAGTAGGGCCCCACTTATACGGCGGGTTAGGTTCCAGGCTACCGCCGTAAAGCGGAAATCGCCGTAAAGTGGAACACCCTTTTTTTCCACTTATAAATGCATACAAACACTAGATAACAAGTTTACACTAACATATATTAAGTTAGCAATAGAACCAGGCATCAAAAAACAATAAAAAGGTACAATACACACATAGTGCACTCATTACTTACCTTAAAATATTTACAGTCTTAATCTAGGGTGAGACAAGTAGTATTTATTGTAAGAAATCAAGTGTGGTATGTATTGTAATAGCCTCACCAGGCCACCCCACCCACACATACTATTCTATGATATTTAAGCATCCCAGAGCGATAAAATGTACATACAGTTCACTCATTACTTACCTTAAAATATTTGTAGTCTTAATATAGGGTCAGGAGTAAGTAAATGAGATAAAACGAATAAATGAGAGAGAGAAAGAATGAATACATGAGAGGGGGCAGGCGCAGTTATGTAAACAAACCAGGGGAAGGTAAGTTTTGTAAACAAACGAAATGTACACGTCTGGTTTGTGTACAAGTTACATTGTGTACAGGTTGTCTCTACATTGATACGGTAGAATTAATAAAGAAGAACACTCCCATTCTCATGTAACATCATTTTGAGAAGAAATGAAGCTCTGAGTGAAGGCAATGGAAATAAGTCACACTGACTTTTTTGGGTTATCCTTGGTTCTCTACACGTATGTTGTTATGTATGATAATCTATGTAACTGTATTTGTGTATACCTGAATAAACTTACTTACATACATACGAAAGGAATAATTTTCTACAGTTACCCCCAGTAACACATTTACTCTTATGTTAGATTAGAGAAAATGTTATTCTTGGCGTCACTTGTACAAGTTATGTGGCTCCCACATCTTATATTTATGTTTATTTATTCTATTGTGGGGTGTATTTATCATCTTTTTATGTTATGTATCGTGTTTATTATATAATTTTGAAAAAAATATCATGGATGGATTAATGAAAATGTGTATATTACCGTAATATACGACATTTAATGAGACTCAGTATTGTTATTATCACCACTTGTGCAAGTCGTCTGCTCACATCTCACATTTGTTTATTTATTCTACTGTGGGGTGTATTTATCTTATTTATATGTTATGCATCGTGTTTATTATATAATTTTGAAAAAAATATCATGGATGGATTAATGAAAATGTGTATATTACCGTAATATACGACATTTAATGAGACTCAGTATTGTTATTATCACCACTTGTGGAAGTCGTCTGCTACACAGCTCACATTTGTTTATTTATTCTACTGTGGGGTGTATTTATCTTATTTATATGTTATGCATCGTGTTTATTATATAATTTTGAAAAAAATATCATGGATGGATTAATGAAAATGTGTATATTACCGTAATATACGACATTTAATGAGACTCAGTATTGTTATTATCACCACTTGTGGAAGTCGTCTGCTACACAGCTCACATTTGTTTATTTATTCTACTGTGGGGTGTATTTATCTTATTTATATGTTATGCATCGTGTTTATTATATAATTTTGAAAAAAATATCATGGATGGATTAATGAAAATGTGTATATTAACGTAATATACGACATTTAAATGACTCGATGTATGTAAGTTTATTTAGGTACAGGTATACATAAGTATAATTATCAGAGTATATATAAAATATGAAATAACTTTTAAAAACATTTGAAATTTTGGAGTTTCCAGACAAAATGGAGAGACTTAGTGCTTACTGAGCTCATGGAGAATGTAAACAAACAGGGTGGGGCACGGTGACCGTATTAGAAAGTCAGGTGGGGGGAGCCGTATAGTGAGTTTTGGTCATAATTTGAAATGTCCGTATTAGCGGAACGCCGTAAAGCGGAACGCCGTAAAGCGGGGCCCTCCTGTAAATGTAAACCTGAATATTTTTATGCCTGGACAGATTTTTGCTTTTGCAAGTAAATTTATAATCAAATATTCATCAGGAACTATTCCACTCTTCTCCTACAAATTTAATACTTTGCTGAATGATGTCCCTTGGTGTCAGTCCTGGACATTGTTTGGTTTGTGTCATCTACATATTTGTATCTGTCAACAATCCTATTTGTCAGGAATGGGTTGAATCATGTGTTTGAAACCTTCCATGTTACACTATACTAAAAAGAGGAGAAATTATTAATAACTTTGGCATGTTATATTTCATTATTTTATTTAAGTTTTTAATAAAAAATGTCAAAATGTCATTCCGTTTTATAAACTACTGAAATTAGTTTCTGATATTCATGTGTAGTAACATATTCATTCACATTTCAGCCTGATCATCCAGATTACACTAGTGTTCAGGGAGCATTAGAAGCTATGCGAGACGTCGCCCTTCTTGTCAATGAGCGAAAACGGCGCATGGAATGCTTGGAGAAGATTGCTTCCTGGCAGATTACTGTAGAGGGTTGGGAGGTGAGGAGCATGCACAAGATATAGTAGCATGTCTTATTTGTATATCAGAGTTTAATATAACTGCATTACTTAATATGTATACGTATACTGTATATGTATATATAATGGTGATAAAAAATGTCCTTAATTTTTCTTAATAGGGGCCTGAGCTCCTTGAAGATAGCTCACAGTTGATCTACCAGGGAGAAGTAACGAAAGGGGCTGGTGGATCTTGGCCCAAAGAAGTGACTCTCTTCCTATTTGATCATCAGCTTGTGTATTGCAAGCGGGACCTACTCAAGCGGAATACATTCGTATACAGAGGGAGACTCAATCTCGATATGTGTGAGGTTGTTGATCTCCCAGATGGGAAAGGTAAGCTGTTGATGGACATACAGTGGTACCTTGGGATAAGAACAGCTCAAAACTCGAACAGTTATGTAAGTGTATTCATGTAAGTGCATTTTTGGGGGTCTGAAATGGATTAATCTGATTTGCATTATTCCTTATGGGAACAAATTCGTTCAGTATCGGCACTCAAACAGCCTTCAGGGACGAAAAAATTAGTATCCCGAGGTACCACTGTATATAGTAAATAATTTTTAACACCTGGACAGAAAAGGCATCCTGCTGATAAAACTTTGAAAATACTGTATACAGTGTGTATAAGATTAATGACAAATATTAGAAATTTATTTTAGAACTGAAACAAGATTCATACATTATCAGAATTTCAGAGTGACATTTTCATCTTGGACTTCCAGCAAGCGTGCATGAGTGTGTTAGATAGGAGTGAATGAAGACGAATGGTATTTGGGACCTGATGAGCTGTTGGAGTGTGAGCAGGGTAATATTTAGTGAAGGAATTCAGGGAAACTGGTTATTTTTATATAGCCGGACTTGAGTCCTGGAAATGGGAAGTACAATGCCTGCACTTTAAAGGAGGGGTTTGGGATATTGGCAGTTTGGAGGGATATGTTATGTATCATTATACGTATATACTTCTAAACTGTTGTATTCTGAGCACCTCTGCAGAAACAGTGATTATGTGTGAATGAGGTGAATGTGTTGAATGATGATGAAAGTATTTTCTTTTTGGGGATTTTCTTTCTTTTTTGGGTCACCCTGCCTCAGTGGGAGACAGCCGACTTGAAAAAAAAAAAAATTCATCTTAACTGTAGACTACACTTCCATATTATATACTTTTATAATTTGGAATTGCCCTTTTATATCTGTGTTTGTTCGAGGCTAACAGAATGATTAAAATAAAATGGACAATATGTAAGGCAGTATAATGTCTTCAGTTTGTCTCCTGGATATTACTGAGAATTTCCAGGAAATATATTCACATAGTGTTTCAAAGATTGTTCATACTTTTATTGTTTAAAAATCAAATATATGTATTAAAGGCAAGTAGTACAGAAATAAATTTTCTATATATATACTGTATTCCATACTCCAGATGTAACAAAGGCTAAGAAGGTACATTATCTGTGAAAGCTTATTAATGACTAAGTATTAGAAGTTTACATTACCTAAAGAGGGGACTCATTATCCTTTTGTGATTAATATGAAGTGTCACTCCACAAAACATTTGCCAAGTTGCCACACACGACACCTGTGTGAGCTGCCATGCCACCCCCTCATTGTTATTAACATGCACTATATTTGTATAAGTTTGTGGTAGTTGGAAATAAATTTGGTTTAAATCTTCCAGCCTTTACTAGTACAGTATTAGCAAAACAAACTTGAACTCTCAACACATTATAAAATAAACACCTGCAGAATACAAATGCATTTGATGAAAAAATAATTGAGAAAAACTGTTTATTGAAAAAAAATTTGTTTGGTAACATTTTGTAAAGTGATTCACTTGACTAAGCACAAATACCTTTAGTATCCATGCATTTTTATGGCATGGGACCAGTTGCATCACAAATAGGTAACCTAGTGTACACACTGGGTTTCCTCCTCAACCTCAGTATTGCACTTTAACACCATCTCTTGTGAATAATTATGTTGTCACCATGGAAACTTGGATTAAGGTTAAGGTTTGAGAGTAATAGAACAAACAGAATCACTTACAGGTTGGTAATGTATAGACAATTAAAAAATAATTCTCGTTTCAGACTCCAGCCTAAACATTAGTGTTCATAATGGATGGAAAATTCGTAGTCTTGAGAAGAACAAGTGGTATGTTTTTTCATGCAAAAGTGCTGCAGAGAAACAGAAGTGGATGGAAGCATTCAGGTAAGTCAGGTTCAGTATCCTGTAATTATATTAATTCTCCATGGGGAAGTGGAAAAGAATCCTTTCTCCATAAGCCATGCTTGTTGTAAGAGGCAACTAAAATGCTGGGAGTCGGTGGCTAGTAACCCCTTCTCCTGTACAAATTACTAAATGTAAAAGCAAAACTTGTAGGTAGTAGGTTGGTAGACAGCAACCACCCAGGGAGGTACTACCATCCTGCCAAGTGAGTGTAAAACGAAAGCCTGTATTTGTTTTACATGATGGTAGGATTGCTGGTGTCCTTTTTTCTATCTCATAAACATGCAAGATTTCAGTTACGTCTTGCTACTTCTACTTACACTTAGGTCACACTACACATACATATACAAGCATATACATGTATATACACACACCCCTCTGGGTTTTCTGCTATTTTCTTTCTAGTTCTTGTTTATTTCCTTTTATCTCCATGGGGAAGTGGAACAGAATTCTTCCTCCGTAAGCCATGCGTGTTGTAAGAAGCAACTAAAATGCCGGGGGCAAGGGGCTAGTAGCCCCTTCTCTTGTATAGATTACTAAATTTAAAAAGAGAAACTTTCGTTTTTCTTTTTGGGCCACCCTGCCTTGATGGGATACGGCCGGTTTGTTGAAAAAAAAAAAAGCAAAACTTTTGTTTTTCTTTTTGGGTCTCCCTGCTTTGATGGGAGATGGCCAGTACATTAAAAAAATTATATTAATGTAATGAATACTAATGAACACACAGCAACACAAAAACCCTGCATGGAAAGCATTTCTGTCTCCATGTGCATTTTTGTGTCAAACTTTAAAATTATATGTAATGATCAATGCAGTGACTAGGTTGATAATATCTGACTTGAGTATGCAGTATGCCCCTTTCTCTATGTATTGCATTTATGTACAGTGATGCCCTGCTTTGTGTCATTTCGGCCTACGTCAAATTTGCCTTTATGCCACTTTTCTAGATTAAATTTCAGTTCAGCGAACATCGTTATGGCTAACTTTACATCACTCAGCAATATCACCTACGTCATAATTTTTTGAATTGTGTTCATTATTCTTTAAAAAATATGTATGACTAAAATGTGATTTTAGTGTTCTTTAAGATTTAGCAGTAGTTATATTCTTTCACAAGTTATTTATGCTAGTTTTACAGTGTTCGTCATTTTCAGGCATTTTTTAACTATTATGTCCGGTTTACATAAAAAACCAGGTTACATTATGGCTCTTGGAACCAATTAGTGACATATGGCGGGGTATGACTTTATTTATATTATAATAAGCTAAGTCTGCCAAACTAATCCAACAGCTTTAAAAAAAACAGATACTGTACTTGGAAAATTTTATCACATGCATAGATATATTTACATGAATAAATACAGCTTTAATTTTCTTCTAAATTTGCACCTAAAATTAACCTAATGTAATATATCTGTATAGGGTTAATTTTGTTATATTCCTACCAAAGGACACATCCCTGCTTACTCTGTCTATGCTCTGAGTTTTTCATGTGTGTGGAAAGGACAGTGCCTGCACTCTGAAGGAGGATGGAGATGTTGCAGTTGGAGGGTAATCTGGTGATCAAATGAATGGCAGCAAATGTTCTAGCTTCTTTGGGTCAGCCTGCCTTGGTGGGAAATAGCTGTTGAGTTCAATTTTTGTATTTTTTTTCACCTTGGTAGCCAAGGCAGGGTGACTCAAAGAAGAAAACAAATTTATCATCATTCTTTCAATTGCTGTCTTGCCAGAAGTGTGCTGATGTCATAATTCAGATTACCCTCCAGAGGTACTAGAAAGATGGAAAAGATATTTTGACGAGTTGAATGTTAGTAATAAAGAGGTGGTGGTGATTTCATGCATGGAACAGGGAGGTAGTGATTTCATGTATGGAACATGGAGGAATAACATCATATAGGAAAGAGAGAGAGAGAGGAAGAACTTGAGGGGAATGTTGGGAAAGTGTGTGAAGCAGTGGGTAGAAAGGAGGTAAATTTTAGCGGCTGGGATTAAGATGGGTTGTTAAAGCAGGTGGGAATGTAATGTTGGAGTGGTTGGTGTGTTTATTCAGTATATGCATGAAAGAAGAGGGTACCAAAGAATTGCCATAGAGCATGCATAATTCCTTGTACATATAAATGAATGCTAGGGTGTGTCTGCTGGTGATACTTCTAAAGAAAAGTTGCAAAGGTGATGAGGTAAAAGATTTAGGCAATGATAGATTGAATGGAGGGAAGGAATATGGAAGGAATATGTGGATGTATAGATATTTGGGAGTAGACAAGTCAGCAGATGGGTCTATGAAGGAAGAAGTGAACCATAGAATATATAAAAGAAAAAAAAAAGTGAGTGGTGTGTTGAGGTATCTCTGGAAAGAAAGCTAATTAATGGAGGCAAGAAGAGAATGTACCAGTGTAGTGGTACTGGCACTTTTATATGGGGAAGAGGTGTGGGTTTTGAATGATGCAGTGAGGTACGTATCTTGTTTAGCAATGTACAGTGTGAATATCATGCAGAGAATTCAGAGTATATAAATTAAAAGGCAATGTGGGGTCATAAGGATATAATTAAGAGGGCTGAGGAGGGGTTGTTGAGGTGGTTTGGACATGTAGAGAGGGATAAGATAACTGTATAAATCTGTGGTGGAAGGTAGGTATAGGTGCTGGTGGAATGTGAGCAAGGCTACTTTTATGGAGTCAGGACTGTTTAGTTTTGGGAAGGTCAGTTCTTGCACTCTGAAGAAAGGGTGAGAATGTTGCAGTCAGAGGGTAATCTTAATTGTGATGTCAGCACACTTCTGAACAAATAGTAGTTAAATGAATAATAATGAATCTTGCCTTGGTAGGATACGGCCAGTGATTTAAAAACTTATCTATAATGTACCCTACTGTACTTGTACACTATTTTTTGCAAACTTGTCATTGTTAGTCTTACATCCTAGTAATTTCCTTGCAATAATTTATGGTTACAGAAGAGAACGTGAATTAGTAGCTGCAGATGAATATGCAGGATTTGTTGTGGCAGAGAAAGCAAAACATCTTGCTAAAGTTGCTGCTCGCAACCAAAGGAATAGACCTAAGAGACCTCGAAGTAAGTACTGTAGTTCAAGTTTGATTGGAGGTTTGCTTTGTTTTTTATCTTTTCATTGCTCATTTTTGTCTTTACAGGCCAATGACAATTAACTGCTGTGTTTTTTAAATTGAAAGAATTTAATGAAAAAAATAAAGATTTTAGAGTACAGATAATATATTAGGTAGTTTTTGCTATGTAAACATATGCATACATTGGTAAACAGTGGATTAAATTTCTCTGATTGTTTGCATTAATTGGCTTTTCCTTTGAGGCTATTTAAATTTACGTTCCATAAATGATGAGAAAATAATTTCGAAACTTTTTTGTAATTGTTTTTGCCTCCAAAAATTCCTTCCATTTCATTTGATCTAGTGTAATCTTCTGACTGCAAGGTACTATACCATAAAGTAGATACATGCTATGATTGACCTGTACCTTAAAACAATATTGACCTGAATTCTGGAATATTGCATGTACTTTTATGCCCTATACAGTTTGACATGGGATGACATGCATTGGTACAATGATACCTTGGAAAATGCACTTTTTGACCTTAACCATTAAAGAGACTCATGAAACCTCATTTCTCCAAAACTTTATTTTACCTGGGAGGGATGAGATTCCTTTGCTAATATTGCATTTTACCATACATTAGAAGTAACCTTTCACTTTAGCCTAAACTTTACCTCACATTTAGTTTTATATTTTTTGCAAAACCTTGTACTGTATGTGCTTCTTAGGATGAGGATGAAAGCTTATAGCAGTAAGGCAGTAGATTTAATCCTGAACTCAACATCCATTTGAGTTTTGAGATTTGTTTTGTTGCTTAATCTGGGATTGATATATAATAATATGTCGCCTGTGGTGCATTTTTACCTCTGAGGTTACAGTGATCATATTTCTGCAAAACCCATGTTTTTACTTGCCACTTTGGCAGTACTTGAGTGATGATGCTCTTTGATGATGAGCACCTTTTGTATAATTAAACAATTAAAACATCTTTTATATTAAATTCCTAAATTTTTTTTCCATAGACATCACCTGTAAAAGTTCTGTGTGCACAACATGTAACCCAGCACTTTTTTTCTTTTATAACACTGGCTCTTTCCCACTGATATATGGAGAAAAAGAGAGAGGTTAAGAGAGTGGTGAAGCAATGTAAAAAGAGAGCAAATGAGAGAGTGGGTGAGATGTTATCAACAAATTTTGTTGAAAATAAGAAAAAGTTTTGGAGTGAGATTAACAAGTTAAGAAAGCCTAGAGAACAAATGGATTTGTCAGTTAAAAATAGGAGAGGCGAGTTATTAAATGGAGAGTTAGAGGTATTGGGAAGATGGAGGGAATATTTTGAGGAATTGTTAAATGTTGATGAAGATAGGGAAGCTGTGATTTCGTGTATAGGGCAAGGAGGAATAACATCTTGTAGGAGTGAGGAAGAGCCAGTTGTGAGTGTGGGGGAAGTTCGTGAGGCAGTAGGTAAAATGAAAGGGGGTAAGGCAGCCGGGATTGATGGGATAAAGATAGAAATGTTAAAAGCAGGTGGGGATATAGTTTTGGAGTGGTTGGTGCAATTATTTAATAAATGTATGGAAGAGGGTAAGGTACCTAGGGATTGGCAGAGAGCATGCATAGTTCCTTTGTATAAAGGCAAAGGGGATAAAAGAGAGTGCAAAAATTATAGGGGGATAAGTCTGTTGAGTGTACCTGGTAAAGTGTATGGTAGAGTTATAATTGAAAGAATTAAGAGTAAGACGGAGAATAGGATAGCAGATGAACAAGGAGGCTTTAGGAAAGGTAGGGGGTGTGTGGACCAGGTGTTTACAGTGAAACATATAAGTGAACAATATTTAGATAAGGCTAAAGAGGTCTTTGTGGCATTTATGGATTTGGAAAAGGCGTTTGACAGGGTGGATAAGGGGGCAATGTGGCAGATGTTGCAAGTGTATGGTGTAGGAGGTAGGTTACTGAAAGCAGTGAAGAGTTTTTACGAGGATAGTGAGGCTCAAGTTAGAGTATGTAGGAAAGAGGGAAATTTTTTCCCAGTAAAAGTAGGCCTTAGACAAGGATGTGTGATGTCACCGTGGTTGTTTAATATATTTATAGATGGGGTTGTAAGAGAAGTAAATGCGAGGGTCTTGGCAAGAGGCGTGGAGTTAAAAGATAAAGAATCACACACAAAGTGGGAGTTGTCACAGCTGCTCTTTGCTGATGACACTGTGCTCTTGGGAGATTCTGAAGAGAAGCTGCAGAGATTGGTGGATGAATTTGGTAGGGTGTGCAAAAGAAGAAAATTAAAGGTGAATACAGGAAAGAGTAAGGTTATGAGGATAACAAAAAGATTAGGTGATGAAAGATTGAATATCAGATTGGAGGGAGAGAGTATGGAGGAGGTGAACGTATTCAGATATTTGGGAGTGGACGTGTCAGCGGATGGGTCTATGAAAGATGAGGTGAATCATAGAATTGATGAGGGAAAAAGAGTGAGTGGTGCACTTAGGAGTCTGTGGAGACAAAGAACTTTGTCCTTGGAGGCAAAGAGGGGAATGTATGAGAGTATAGTTTTACCAATGCTCTTATATGGGTGTGAAGCGTGGGTGATGAATGTTGCAGCGAGGAGAAGGCTGGAGGCAGTGGAGATGTCATGTCTGAGGGCAATGTGTGGTGTGAATATAATGCAGAGAATTCGTAGTTTGGAAGTTAGGAGGAGGTGCGGGATTACCAAAACTGTTGTCCAGAGGGCTGAGGAAGGGTTGTTGAGGTGGTTCGGACATGTAGAGAGAATGGAGCGAAACAGAATGACTTCAAGAGTGTATCAGTCTGTAGTGGAAGGAAGGCGGGGTAGGGGTCGGCCTAGGAAGGGTTGGAGGGAGGGGGTAAAGGAGGTTTTGTGTGCGAGGGGCTTGGACTTCCAGCAGGCATGCGTGAGCGTGTTTGATAGGAGTGAATGGAGACAAATGGTTTTTAATACTTGACGTGCTGTTGGAGTGTGAGCAAAGTAACATTTATGAAGGGATTCAGGGAAACCGGCAGGCCGGACTTGAGTCCTGGAGATGGGAAGTACAGTGCCTGCACTCTGAAGGAGGGGTGTTAATGTTGCAGTTTAAAAACTGTAGTGTAAAGCACCCTTCTGGCAAGACAGTGATGGAGTGAATGATGGTGAAAGTTTTTCTTTTTCGGGCCACCCTGCCTTGGTGGGAATCGGCCAGTGTGATAATAAAAAAAATAAAAAATATAAGGTGTGAGACATCAGTATTCCTGAGAAATATAATGGGTAAAGGAATAGAAAGGATAATGAAAGACCTCAAGAACACTGAATTTCTGAGCTTCGCTAGAAAAAGATGAAAGGAAAAAAAGTAAAATTTGCAGAGCACTTTGACATACGAATTCATTAAGACTAGTGAAATCATAACATGATTGTAAACAAATCATAGAACAGGGGCTTAAACCATGGACTCATCTGCTGTGGATTCATGCCCCACCTGTTTCATGTTTTGAGATCATTCAGCACTGTCATTAAGCTATGCTTTGTACATGCAAGATTAGCAAACCTGAAAAGGGCATTCAGACTGGTCATTGAGTATGCAGTGCCAGGATGAAGTGGGCCCATGCCCAGTCAAGCAGGTGCAAAAACTTGAAGAGTCCCCATCTAGTATCAGAACTGAGGAATCCACCTGAGAACCTTTGACAGAGAAGACAAGGGGGGACATGATCACTACACATGAAATCCTCAGAGGAATTGATAACACAGATAGGGGCAGACTGTATAGAGGGGACCAGGATCAAGGAGACACAGGTGAAAGCTGAAGACAGATGAGCAATAGGAATGTAAGGAAGTATTTCTTTAGTCTGAGGATGGGAAGTGACAGAGGCAAACTCAATACATAACTTCAAGAGATATATGATAAGGCCAAAGGGGTTGGAAATCAGTGATGCTGATCCAAGTAGTCTAGGAGGCAGAGTATCAAGCCTTCACAAACACAAATTGGTAATTACACTTATAGTAGAAGCTGATGTCCCTCAAAAATTAAAATCAGTCATACCAATAAGCACAAGAAAAATAAAAAAAACACTAAAGTTAAAATATTCCTTGATTAATTAAAAATACATTCAATCTTTAATAATAGACTCGTCTAAAGTTGAAAAGGCTGAAGCAATGGACAAACAGTTGAAATGTGTTCCACTGCTGTCAGCACATCACATGTCAGAGAAGGGTAGGAGCACCTGCAAGGAGGTGGCAGTGGGTATGGTGTGTGTGTTTACCCTATTCTTAATCTATAAAGACTAAATATGGGCAGACTGCAACTGCAAGAAAAAAAAACTGACACGGTTACATGTGTTAGTTCAGAGTTATTCTGGTGATATTTTTATGCACCTTAGTACAGCTATCATATTTCTAAGGTGTTTGTGTGTGCTTGGGATATTCCATCTTGCCATTAGAAATTTTAGCCTGTAGTTTTCACAAAGTCATCTTTTCCATGAGTTGTACCAATACAAGATTAGTTGTAATTTTTTAAGGTTAAGTACTTTAGTGTTTTCTTTAGTTTCTCTCTATTATGTATCTACATTATAAATCAGTGACCTACCTGAAATAGCTTGGTATGTCTTCTCACAGCGACCAAATCGCACAAGCGTGTACAGGCCATGACTTACGCTCAGGCTGAACTTCTAGTCAATGTTGATCCTGAAATCCGCTCCAATAGCCTTCCCTCAGGTGTTCAGCCACCCGAGGGAAAGAAGAAAGGCAAGTGTAATGAGCTTGCCTCAGAAAGTTAAATTAGACATCTCTTACCTGCTAACAGAAACTATTACTGTATATAGTATTCATAGGGAGAGTAAAAACCCATAGGGTTCATACAGTGCCTGGGACAAGGGGAGGCACAGGTTCGATCCAGGGAAAGGGAGGATAGGTCCAATTCCTTGGATCAAGAGCCCCTTACTGGCATGCAGGTACCTCCCTTGAGGGGATTATTGTATATAGAGTTGGGTATGGTGATGGTTGTACTTGCACAGCTTTGACAATTGATGCTTTATGAAACTTAGTGAGCAGTTACTTTTAGATGGTAAAATGAAAACTTCATAAGCATGAGTCGTGTACGTAACAGACTTAGTAATATTGGTAACCAAAATTCATCAGTTTCTTTTTCCCTCCAGATGGCTTATTTTCTTAACAAACTGGTTACTGGATAGTATTCATTTAATAAACTATGACTACCAGGTTTGGTGGTGGTTTACCAATAATGCTAGCTTTACTTAATTTATATGCTGTTAATGTTTAATATTTGCTCATATTTTACTCGTGTTTCTATTTTGTGTGTGATTTTAGTTATTAAAAATTAATAACTAATTGAATCTTGCTTCATGGCACTATAAAATTATTTTTTATATGCAATTTTGAATGAACACATGTAGTATATGGTTTTTGACAAAATTTGTTCTTTATTTTATGTCTGCCAGGACTTGATTATTAATTTGAACTTTACTTAAACTTCCTACTTCTACATTTTTAGGTTTATGGTTCAGTTTTGGAGGTCACAAAAAAGGAAGAGGATCTGGACGAAATGCGACACAAATACAGCACCATCCAGTATGAGGATTAGCATTGAGTGTGAAATCTCATGATGAGGGCTGAAGGTCATTAGCTTTAAAGCTATTTAAACACTAATTTTCCAGTCACTGACATTTAAGTGTATGAAAGTGATTTTGGTTTTGTGTGTACTTTTCATTGATCTTAAGACTCAACAGTGATGTTGAGATAAAGATACTACTACTACTGTGATTGTGTTATAAGGTATGGTAATTCCTTTTCATATCTCTGCACACTGGAAGATGTGCTCACTCCATTTTGTGAATGATGCACATTTAACCAAAGCTGAAATGTTTAATCATGAATATGTTTTGAGGATATTTTGAAGTATATGATAAAACTGACGATAGATTGGAAGAGTCTAGTCATCCTTTGAATGTTCTATAAGCAGTCTGGAATTTGATTTGATGAATGAAGTGAAAGGTCAAACTTTTCATGTAATTTATGTAACTTGGATGAAATAATTAGTTTGCCACCTGCTGGTTTAGGTTGCAACAAATATCTTGCCATGAAATTTTCTGTTTATAAATTTGCATTCTACAAAATAAAAGGAGCGTGCGTTGTCACTAGGTAGGGTTTTATAACGTGCCATTTTTTTTTTTATCTGGATATAAAAATGCAGGTGTTTAGAAAATATAATGATTAGATTAATCACAATATGGCCTCTGTGTTGACAAGTCTAGTTTCACTCAATGTTGTAGTTATTTTTCCCATTTAATGTATTAATACTCAGGTTCATCATCGAATATTTAGCCATTTGATGTTAAAAAAACAAAAAAAAAAAATCAACTAAGTTGTATTGACCTGAACCAATGTCAGCTGTATGTGCCTAGTATCAGGTTTGTGCTGTTTCTTAATACTATGTAGAGGTGTTCAGCTGAATTCTGTAAGTTAAAGATCACTCTCAACCAAATAATTGTTACATTAATAATGTGGCATATATCTCAATTGAGTACCTTACCCTGAAGCTTGATATCTTAATAATTACTGTAAGACCATCAGACATTTGTATGATCTTTTAGTAATTGTGTATATTATTTAACCTTGTTTTCTATTAAATCTTTGTACAGTGATGAATATATGTAATTGTTGTAAAAATGTACATAGATAAACTCCTCTTTCAGTGACATTTTTTTTAATCCAGTTTCTAGATTTTTATTTTAACATTATAATCAAGGGGGAAGCACTAAACCCATAGGATTATACAACTCCTGGGGGGAGGATGGATGTGGAAGGTATTCAGGTAACTGGAGCACAGATCCAATATTTTAACTGATAATGTGTAGTAAGGAATAGAGATATTCATGCATCCCTTCCAAGGTGACATCTTGATGTTATTGAAACTATTCTTTTCCCAATTCTCAGGTGTTGTAAGACCCCTAAGGATTTAGTGCTGCTCCATGATTACAATATATTCATGGTGAGCACTATACCCTCAAGGGTTATACTCCACTAAAAGTAATGGGGAGGGGTGAACAAGTTTCAAGGATGGACCCCTCAAGGAAGGTTCCTTTATGTTGGTGAGGGGCTCTTGATTTAGGGAATTGGATCTGTGCTCCAGTTCCCCGAATTATGCCTGAATGACTTCCACATACCCCCCCCCCCCCCAGGCGCTGTATAATCCTCCGGGTTTAGCGCTTCCCCCTTGATTATAATAATAATAATAATTCAAGGATGGAGAGGATAGCTCCAATTACTTGGATCAAATCCCCTCCATATTTTAAATAAAGAAAATAGGAAAGGAGCCAGTTTAGTGTCTCAATACAGATGGCAGGAGGCAGAGTACAATGCAGTAGTACTGAATCTTGAGACAAGGCACCAAAGATAAATCTGATCAATTGATCTAATATAAAGTTAGTTCAGTACAGTGTGAGAGATTTCATACAATTGTGCAGTGTAAGCATTTATTAACTGATAATTTCAAACCTAAAATATATAATCAAAATATACAATCAACATGACTAAGACATATGCAACACTTGGGTACCTTTACTGTGGAGATGTTTTACCTACCAATGGCTTTATTAATCCAATACAGAAAATAGTACTAGAGATTTATAGTACTGAACATTTATAAATTTGTTGAGTCAATGGAAGCAGTTTAAGGTGATCAGGGCTTAAGTCTTGAATCATTTAGCAAGATTGATGCATTGATCACCTCGCACTACTACACGTCTTCCATTATCTCTAGGAGGTTCATCTAAGCTGAGGGACTGGTCACCTTAATCTACCTCTTCATGTCTTCTACTTTGTACAGTATTATTCTCTGAATTGGACTGATGAAGCCAATGGTTGCCTAAGCATCACCATAAAGATAACTAAAACGTGTGAACATTTGGGTATCAAATTGTCAGATTTCTAAACTATTAATACATAATATACAAAGAGTTCACACAAACCTTGAACAAATAGAATTTTAAATTTTTCAACAAAAATTTTCCATATGTATTCTTAAAAATTTTTCATGCATTAAAAACATATCTGAATAAAATTTAAATAAATATATAACAATACAAATATTAATAGACTGCATACTAGATATGTCCAATAAAAGATGCTCTTAAAACTTACAGTATTGGCTAACAATCACTTCTAAATTCTTCACTTCTAAACTCTAATAACAAAAGGGAAAAAAATTTTATCCTAAAAAAAAAAAAAAAAAAAAATTCGGTGCATTTCATGAGATAAATTGTAATTGTGCCAGTATTTAAAAAAGAGGATAGGGAATATCCTTTAAATTATACATCTGTCTTGCTGGCAACTATAAAACAATAAAAGCCTGAAGGCTCTTATAAAAGATGAGGGGTTTTCCGTTTGAAAACTATGTCCTCAAGTTGAAATGGGGTCCTACAAGGATCAATATTTCCCTTAAAAAAATTGTGAATAAGTGATTTGCCAGAAAAATAAAAACTGCATGTATATATTCATGGGTGATGCAAAAATTTTCTAAAATAAGTAATAAAAATTACTATACATATTAACATAAGAATAATGAGATAAGCTGAGCAAATGGAGCGACAGATGGATGATGGAATTTAATGTAAACAAGTGCTAAACAACAAAAAAAAAAAAAGAAGAAAAATGTCATATGTATTTTTGCTATTACATTCATAAGAGGAGTGCTAACCCCATAAGGGTTGTACAGTACCTGGGGAAATGGAAGGAAAAATTATTCAAGGAAAGGGAGGATAGGTCCAATTCCTTGGATGAATGTATTGTAATAATAATAATAGGAATAATTATAGATGTAAGACAGTCACCAAAAGACCACATACAGCACAGTATATACTTCATATTTACACTTGTATACAATGGTGTTAACAATTCAGAATCGCCAATTCAATGCTATGCTGTATTTCAAATATCAGGATAGTAGTGTAGTATACACAACTGCTCTGCCAATTTACATACCCATGTTCATAATTTTTCCACCTAGTACTGGTAACTTAATATGAACCTTGCTAAAAACAACTGACTCCTGGTATTAGCACTGCACAAAATAAGAATGACAATTCACAAAAACCTACACTTAGGAAACTTGAGATGTTTTAGTCTATTCTGGACCAATCGTTACGTTTCTCAAGTGCAGGTTATTTGTCAATTGTTCCAGCCATGTCATTGTGACTTATTCAACAGAATTACTGATTACTACCAATTGATCCCAGGTATCAGTAATACACATGACCAGAATGACACCTTATTACTATCTGATTCCAGGTTTCAGAATAGCACATCAGAATGATACCTTACTACATCTGATCCCTGGCATTAGTACTGCACATAAAATGACACCTTACTACTTTTTAATTCTAGGTATCAGTATGGCACATGACTAGAATGACACCTTATTACTATCTGATCCCAGGTGTCAGTATAACTCATGACCAGAATGACACCTTACTCTCATCAAGGTTTAGCTTTATGTTCAACTTATTAATATATATCACTTATAACTGGAAGACATTATGGCTTCAGCTAATTACAAATGAACTAAAAAGGTTTGCCAGGCCATACAAATAATGTTGTTGATAATACCAGACTTTGCGTCAAAATTTCTTCAAACCTTAGATTTTGCAAACCAATAACAAATATTTTAAAACTAAGTTAATACGATAACCAATCATTCTTATTTATTATACAGGCATTTAAAACTTAAGGACTAAATGTGTACGGAACATGTGGTGCTGCAAGTAGAGGTGTGCAAGGGTGGTAGTTAGTGAAGAAAGGTGTTTAATGTGAGTGCAAAGTTGAAGTCAAAAGATGTTGCAATCTGTTTCTGTCAAGTGTCATTGAGTTAGTCTATGTTAAAAATTGCTTTTATAGAGACAAGATTAGTGCTTCAATGCATGGCAGAGGTCAGAAATGAACTCTACTTCTCTGATAGACAAGACAATCTATTAAGATATGATGAGCTGATAGTGCAACCTGGCAACTATAACCAGCTTTTAGAAAAGCTATGCGAGACTTTCATGACATTAAATGATCAAAGAGAAGGCCAAGAAATTTGATAGTATCTCATTCATGGATATGGGAACCATATAGATAGAGTGGGATGAGAGATAATAGGGCATCACTTGAACATTATCCAATTTGTTATTTATGTCAGGAAGAAAGTGGTGCTAAAGACACAGCTGAGAAATTATGGACGTAAGTAGTGAAGAAAATTAAGGGGTCAATGACAGAATGGCACTTTGCTAAACCAAAGTGGTGAGGTGAGGAGAGTTTTGGGTTTCCAAGTATTACACGAAATATTTGTTAACTAAGCCATGCGTGTTGTAAGAGGCGACTAAAATGCCAGGAGCAAGGGGCTAGTAACCCCTTCTCCCGTACAAATTACTAAATTAAAAAAAAAAAAAAACTTTCGTTTTTCTTTTTGGGCCATCCTGCCTTAGTGGGATATGGCCGGTTTGTTGGAAAAAAAAAAATTGTTAACTAAGCATTCCAGCAACTTACAAAAAGTACTGTTATGCCATGGAGGGAAGTCAGTTCTATGCTCAAGGTAAAGCGATTGTCAAGAGTTACCAAGGAGAAGGGTTAAGTAGAAAGATGGTAATGGGTTTGATCAATAAATAAGTGCCCTCATGCAATTCTGGGTTCTAAGGAAGATCCATGGCTATGAAAGTCACTAAAGGGTGTCATAGTCAATAACTACTGTATATAATTAAGAATACAAACACCATCAGTACCTATCAATAGAAAGTCTGATATGTACTTATAAATAATAAGATTAATAGAAATGACAATAATAATGAAGACACTGCAAATATTAATTTCATAATCATGCATGAATTTAGCTTCTGTAAATTTTTTCTGATTCACAAAATCCAACATCCTATTTGAGCTAATGTTTTGTTCAGAAAACAATCACCACCCACAGAAACAATATTAATTACACTGAGTGATCAGATGGAAAACCATCACTGTTAAACCCACCATTCTCTACTGGTTCAACTTTTCATCCATTATATTAAGAATTGAATGAGAGAGATGCACTGTACTCTTATTTCACATTGCAAAGTTAAGTCTTACATTCAATGTCGTTTCTCCAATAATTCAGCGAGCAAAACCATCATGTATTAATTTTACTGTATTATCTACTAACACTATAACATGTATGTTTATATCTTACATATGCTACTCTAGTCTACTTGTGATATGGCTGATTTTTTATACATTAACAGGAATTATCCCTCTTGCACACCAACTAACCAATACATCCCATTACATCACACAAAGTACAGCATTCCATATTCTGCATATATATGCACTTCCTTAGATAAAATATACCTATAACAATACACTGCACCTTTACATTTTATTCCAAGACAATTTTTTTTTATCCATGTATATAGATTTTGGTTTGCAGAAAAATCTTACAACACCAAGTATAATCATTCAATGAATCCTCTTTAAAATATATTTACTAACACAATACAAAACATCCTTACTATCATTCATAATATCTAACTATTGTATATGCATTATCATTATAGTTTGGAAAAAAAAAGTAAAAAAGAAAACCGAGCATAATCAAAATTGATTTAGAAATGTATTTTCTTAACTGAATTTTTGTCTATGGATTTTAAAAGCTATAACACTGATTGGGTACTATTACTTTGGATGGGCTTGTTCTACATATTCCTGATATTACCAAATGATTTTATCTATAAATCACAAACTAGAAGCGGTGCATTGGTTCCCCATATTCTAATAATGAAACTGTAGACAATATTAAAGATCATCCGTAAGATGTTAATGTTTAAAACACACTTAATGCAGCAAGGTGTTTATAATATTACTGATAAAACAATTAATAGAAATAATAACACTAAGATGCAACTAAAATGCTGGGAGCAAGGGGTTAGTAATCCCTTCTGTATAAATTACTAAATTTAAAAAGAAAAACTTTTCTTTTTAGGTCACCCTGCCTCGATGAGATGCGGCTGGTGTGTTGAAACAACTGACAAAGATACTGCATATATTACCAACATTAATCACAATTACAAATGGCTAGCTTTTGTATCTCATGATTCTGGTTTACAACATCCAGCATCATGTCTTAGCCAATGTTTCATACAGAAGACCTCACTTCATTGAGTGTCTATTTATCATCTGCCAGTGTTATACCTTTCCGGATATAAAAATATCGAAATAAGCCAAGTGGTAATCCACAAACAGCACTTCTAAAAAAAATCAATGAAAAGTAGCTTTGGAGTAATTTTTAAATGTGCTTGTTGGCTTTTCTTTCAATGCTTTTTCATTATCCCAAGCTGACATATTTAAGATATGAATGTCGCCCTTAACATACACAACAAAAGCTTCTTAAAAGACCAATGAAATAATAATTATATTTCATATAGAGGATATGAATCCAATTTTTGAATAAATCAAAACACTGCCAGGCTTATTCATCATGTTAATATAGCATTATCAGTAGGAAGCACTTCTCTCTATGGAACACACACAGATGAAGCATGTATATACGTGTATGTATACGTATATGCACGGGGAATAAAACGAGTATTACTGGATAAAACTGTATCCAGAGGGTGGATAGGAGTTTCATGAGCCAACAGATTTGCAATGAGGGGAAGTGACCATGAATAAAGACAGAAAACATAAACGATACTTGAGAATGGGAGGGTTTACAAGATTTGACAGAAACCATTAGCTGAATAACATGCTTCTCTTCCCCCTCCATTTTTGCTAAGGGTGCTTCAAACGTGTGGTTATTAGCACAACTTGACTTTCATACGAATTCCTTGAGCATATATATATCTTTGATATACCTTTGATGAGTTCTGAGAGTTGAGTTATGCTCTCCCATAGTTTGAACTCTTGTCTACCCTAGCTTGGGTGCCATCCTTGAGTGCCCATAGGGAAAATTATTTTAGAAGATATAACTACAAATTTTGAACTACAGATACCAGAAATTACTAATTACCTTTGCCTCTTCAAAGAACAAGAAAAAATATACCAGTGCTTACAAAGATTTTTAGAATAACTGGCTTTTACTAATCATGAAAAAACAGTAAAAATTATGTCCAATTAAGATACAATCAATATGCTAAGGAAAAAAAAAAGCAATGAACTATAAACTCAAGTAGTAAATATAAGAGTTTGAGGCTGCACAAAATAAACAAAGGCAAATACATATAATATATAAAATTAATCAAGATACAACAAATAAATATATAGAAATTCAAAGAAGGGAGGCAGATCATATAAATCAGAGATGAATGAAAGCCAAGTAATGTTGACTAAGGACCAGAACAGATAATATCAATCAATCACAAGTTACTGAAAGTGTCAAAACTGAAGAAAAGGTTACTGTGCCAAGAAAACTTAAAAAAGAAATTAAAAATGAAGACAAACAGAGCAGCTAATGAAGTTGTTTATAACAACATGAACAAGGTTGGAATATGCAGCAATGATGTGGTATACATGACTAAAAAATAAAAAATATTATAGATATACAGGTCTCCCTCAACATTCACAAATTCCCAGCAGCCCAATCATATTTAACATACGTCATTATATATGTTAGGAATTGTGGCGGTGGCAGAGTTTGTTTGGAGATAGGACATGATAGTCCTTCAATATGACACTAATATCAACTCTACGGCTTATTTATCTATCACAATTCATCTAATATGACATGATAAACAATACATATTAATAACATAGAAACATGGCATATTCTCTAGAATGAATAAAATACGTCATTAAGTATGTCACGAGTGTTGCTGTGTTGTTGTTGATGTTGGATGTATAAGGGCCATTGAGAGCATAAGCCTTACATGGTGGTGGTGACGGCAGCAGCTGAGGTGGTAGAGGCGGCAGTGTTGTCAGTTGCCCTATATAATTCCAACAACATTGGAGGAGTTAGGTTCGTGCCGTCCTTTTTCTATCAATTAATTGCTTAACTTACTTGCTACACTGTTAATGCTATACTTTATCGCTGGCTGGCGCTATAGCCTTTATAGACTCGTGCTGCTTTAGTATCGTACATATTGTAGAATCACTGAAGAAGGCACATTCTCCCCTCTCTTTTCCTCCTCCACTTTGGTACTCTGCTACGAGTTCTTTCTTGAATTCTATAATCTTTCTCTTCTTCTTTACCAAAGGGCTGGCACTAGTACAATATTTTATGATGTTTTCATGTGTTTTATGATTGTTCATGGTTCAATAGGTTAAGGAAGCAGTATTGTTAGGCTAAGTAAATGCTATTATTATATTTCCCTACAATATATTTGTGCACCAAACATTCGCGATTTTTCAACATTCACGAGGTTCTTGATCCCCTAACCCTTGCGAATGTGGAGGGAAACCTGTAATCCAAAAAAATGTTACAAAATGGTTCCCAAATTTAATAATTTTAGTTAAAAAAAAAGCCCTCATTAATTAATAGTAAGAAAAGAGGAGACATGATAACCATATATTTATAAGATTATAAAAGGATTTGAGAAAACAATTTAAGATTTCACAGTACCAATACTGTCCAACTGCCTCCCAGCATACATAAGGGGGGTTACCAATAGATCCCTGGCTGTCTTCAAGAGGGAGCTGGACAGGCACCGAAAGTCAGTACCTGACCAGCCAGGCTGTGGTTCATACATTGGTTTGTGTGCAGAAAGCAGTAACAGCCTGGTTGATCAGGTCCTGATCTGCTGTGAGGCCTGGTGATGGACCAGGCAGTTGGGGCATTTGCCCCTGAAACACCTTCCAGGTATACCATCAACACAAAGAAGAGGCCACAAATGAAGAGTGAGAAAAACACTGCTTAGGAAATACTATACAGTCTGTCTTCACAAACAGATTGGTAGAATACTAAAATTACATCCAAGAGGAAGAGGTACTAGAGAATGTGCTACAACCACTGGTAAAAGAACAAATGCTATGACAATTTAAACACAGAAGACAGGACATCATAAGAATAGCTCTGCTCCTGTAACTAAAATAAATAATCACACTCACATACACAGGTCAAGAAGCCAGAACCAGGCCCTCACAACTCTGCTAGGCAAATGCAAAAGTTCATGCTAACAGTAGTATGATTGAGGAAAATTTAACTGCTTGCATAAACATATTCCTTTCCTCATCAATGGCCAGAGTACATCACTGGACACAGTCATATGCCGTACTCATAGAATATTTTGTACTATGCCTTACTGTATAAATCTACTTCAATTATCATGTCACCAATAAATCCCTCACATCTAGAAAAATCAAAACTTCACAAATTTGAAATAAGTAGTAGACAACGTTTAGGTTCATCCTGGATCATTATTATATCATCATAAATGAAGAAGTCTGTTATGAATCAATATCACATAAGTTGAGGAAGAACACAGTGAAAGCCAGTAGTAACAGCAATAAGAGATTTATACTGGTCCTAATATGAATTTGATGACATAAATCAGCTTATTGAAAATATACAGACACTCGTATGCTACTGTACAATGCATTGTCACGATATCTGGAAGCACTTGTTAGTGAGGTATTAAAAGCTATATCTATAGTAATAAATTTCTCTTTAAAAACTTAACATTGTGTGGAAATATATGTCCTAAGTAAAATACTATCCTATATAATTTTTTCTAGAAAATGTTAGTAAGAAATACATTATAAATATACACCTAATTCAAGCTATATTTACCTACTTTTATTGAACTGGCTTTTTCAGTATTCCAAAATTCTTCCGAAGCTGCTCAAACAGAATAAATGTAATGATTGTATGTGGTCCCAGACGCACAAAGGCAGGTATATATCCCTGAAAGAAAATTAAACATTAATTACAGCTTACATATATTCTATATAAGCTTAATCTCTACAGTGAAAATCTTTCAAAATTTTTCCAATTTAAGAAATGAATTCTTAGGTCATCCATTTGTGAAGTCTATGATTTTCAGACGATGACCTCACATTAAAGATTTTTTTATTAAACAAATAAATATACAAATAAATAAACATACAAATAAATATATACGAGTGTGAAAAGTGGAGGAGGCTGGAGGCAGTGGAGATGTCGTGTCTGAGGGCAATGTGTGGTGTAAATATTATGCAGAGATTCGTAGCTTGGAGATCAGGAGGTGCAAGGTTACTAAAAGTATTACTCAGAGGGCTGAGGACAGGCTGTCGAGTTGGTTTGGACATTAGAGAAGCTGGAGAAAAATAAGATGACTTGGAGGGTGTATACGTATATCTGTAGTGGAGGGAAGGAAGGTTGGAGGGAGGGGGGTAAAGAAGTTTTGTGGGCAAGGGGTTTGGATATCCAGCACGGAAGTGTGTGTGTTAAGATAAAAGTGAGTGGAAGGAAATCATTTTTGTGACTTGAGATATTGGACTATAAGCAAGGTTCCATTTTGTGAAGGGATTCAAGGTAACTGGTTAGCCAGATTTCAGTCCCAGAGGTGGGAAGTACAATCCCTGCAATCTGAAAGAGGAGTGGTGAGATTTGCAGCTTGGAGGGTCATCTGAACTGTAGTATCGGCATGCCTCAGGCAAGACAGTGATAGAGTGGATGATGATGAAAGTGCTCCTCGACTTACGAAGGGGTTATATTCCGTCAAACCCATCGTAAGTCAAAAATGTTGGAAGTCGAATATATATATATATATGCTAAATAAATAAATAAATAACTACTGTCACTGAATAAGTAAATAAACAAATAATTACTCTAAATACCAGTACTGAAAAGTAAATAGATGAATACAAGTTATGGACTTGCCACCTTCATGATGGGTAATTATCTTAAGTTTCATTTCCAAAGTAATTGCTTTGCACCATCATAAAGTTGAAATATGGTAGACCTCGAGTAATAATAAGTTAGTTACATTCCTGAAAACTCAGTGCAAGACAACCCATGTAAAACAAACCGAAGAACTCATGGGAAAAATAAGGTTATGTTCCTGGGAACCCCAAAAATGGCAAACAAAGTTTTTTTTTAGGTCTCTAAATTGTAAAAGAACAAAAATGATAATGTAACTGTAGTTCACTGTCGTGATGCATTGCTTAATGCATTACTTAAATAATATTTCTTACCTTATATTGTGGTTACTGGTATATGTCAGTGAGTCTGAACAGAGTGGAGAGGGATGGTATGGCCTTACTGGGCAAAAGTGAAATGCTGTGAATTATTTGCTGAGGTGGATAGTTGAGGCTTTGGCACTAAAGTCAGTGGTTGCACCGGAGTACTCAGAAATTCTATACAATCATCTGCTATCACTTGCATATATCAGTAAAAAATACCCTATTTTACCAGCTAAGACACGATTTCTCACTAAATGTAATACCCACCATAACGCAAGCTATCCAAGAAAACATGAAAAAATTAATTTCACGAGAAAAGCTTTTCAAGGCTATCGGCATGTGTTATTGTTAGGTTGAAGGTTGTGATGGTCCCAAGGCCGTTGTATCTCTCACAACTGCGAAATTAACTACCAGAATGCTTTTGCAAATATGAACTATTTATTACATAATAAATTTATTACAATAAAGGAATATAAAAAAATTACCATTTCCCTTGCATTTTCAATAATAAATATATTAGTATAAGGAAGGGTGGGTTGAAGGGATGCCCACAGGCTGTTAGCCCTCAACCCCAACAACTAACTCTCATACACATCCTAAAACAAACAATATATAAAGTAAATACTGTATACCATTCCATTCAGGCTCCTGTCATCTTTTAACCTTCACTATGCAAAGGAAGATAAGCAGAGGGCATATAAACACTAGAAGGGTCCCCTTACATAGAGAGGTGCAGTTTGGGTCTGCCCAGGTACACATACATGGTGTAAATTACATAGGATAACCCCCAAAAATTTCAAACAATGTGACTTACTAATATGAAAACACTGCATGTACTGACTGGTATGCAGGAATCAACTAATTTAATCACAAACACAGATCTGAAAATCATATGGGGACACGTATGTATGGACCAACGAGAGGTGAGACAGGGAAGGCAGGAGAGGAAGCTAGATCTCCCCCCACAAGACAATGACTGAACCACAGTTAGGCTGCCCACAAGTCCACTAGATGGAGGGGAAAAAATCCAGCGGTCCAGCTCACGGCACTTCAAATTTTTTCCCCAGAAGTGACACCATGTTAGTCAAATTTTACAGGGTGTTAGTCAAAAGTATGCCACAATTTTGCAATAGTGTAATGGAGAGAAAACAGTCAAGGAACACATGTTAATTGATGGTCTACTGTATCAGTAAATAGAGGAGCTCCTGTACATAACACAAAACACTCGCTCACAAATAATAACTAGTGGCTTCCCATAAATAATGTAAGGATAGTAGGCACGTCCTGTTATAGAAACTACAGAATTCATGGCTGTATATAGTGCTGATGATTTCCTTGATGATGCCAAATAAGCTTAAGCTTACCTTGAAAAATCCAAGTGGACCCACTTTTGCTGTGTATGTAATTATATGCCACAAACCCTAGAAGAAAATAACAAGACATAATTAAAATTATATCATACAGAATCTAACTTTTTTATTAAGTACTATACTAAATACAGTGGTACCTCGAGTTTCGTACAGCTCCCAACTTGAACAATTATGTAAGTGTATTATCGTAAGTGCTTTTGTAAGTGTATTTTTGGGGGTCTGAAACGGACTAATCTAATTTACATTATTTCTTATGGGAACAAATTCATTCGGTAAAAGCACTCGAACAGCCTTCTGGAACGAATTATGTATACGAAACTCAGGGTACGACTGATTTATACAAATAATTGTTTTTTTACCTTACACAATACTACTATTATTCTTTATGTTACATCCTACCCTGTCTCAACCAGAGATACAAAAGAAACATAAATGTGTGAAAACACTACAGAAGATGAAAAGTAGATGAGAAGTGAGCAGATGAGCCAGAAACAAATATAGAAGGCTGAGGGACAATTTGAGAATGAGAGTAGCAGAGACCAAGTCTCAACCAAAACTTTTTCTCAGCCACATTGGAAAGAAAAGAGGACAGTAAAAGACCATGCGATTTGAATGAAGAAGGTAGGAGGAGAGCTCATGAGAAATGAAAAGGAAGTCTGTAAAGTGTTCAACAAATATTATAAAGAGGTCTCGGTGGAATCAGGCAATTCCAGAAAGTCTTGAGATTATTGAGAGTACACCCATAAGTACTGGACACCACATTAGTCATGGCAAAGCTCTAAACCCATATGGGTCATATTGAACACAGGAAACTGGGAAGCATTCAGGTATTATCCAAGGATGGGAAGAGCAGGTTCAATTCCTTGGATCTGCCTCTTACTGCCATCAAAAAACCTACCTTAAGGGGACCAGACACCATTGACATCAATAGGATAAGAAGAAGAAAAAAAAACGAATACATCGAAGTCAATGATACCTGACTAGATGTCACCACTGGTTCTGTGAGATGGAGCAGAAGCACTGACCAAACCACTAGCTAAGATCTACATGTCAATGGACATGTGACAATTCCCAAAGATCTGAAAAACAGCAAATGTAATCCCTATATTTATGAAAGGAGATGGGCAGGAAGTGGTGAATTACAGACCAGTTGTAATCTGACTATACTGATCTAGCTGTGTGCAGTGAGTGTCCATTTTCTGTTTGCACTTAAGACTTTATGGCCTTTTTATCTTATATTTATAATTTTTCCACTGTAGTAAATCATATATTATATTTTATGGATATAGGACAACCTAACCTAATTTAGAAATGAGACTTAATTGCTCGGATGACAAGTTGGTTAAAGACACAGATAAGCCACAGGGATGTCAGAAAGTATTTCCAGTCTCAGGGTGATCAGAAAGCAGAATGACCTTGCAGAAGTGGAGCAGTTACGATAGGGCTCATGAGGTTAAGATGAAATTAATCTGGAAAACAGCAAGGCGAGAGGTAGGGCCAGGAGTTAAGATTTGACCAGTGCAACCACATCATAGGGCAAGTATACATGAACCAGGCTGGGGGGCATTGACTCCTGAAACACCCTCCAGGCATACTCCTCCCCTCCAGGTATGCCAGCCATCTCCCACAAATACAGAGTGATCCAAAAAAGAAAGTACATTCATCATCATTCATTCAATGGCTGTCTTGCCAGAAATCCAGGGACATAACAATTCAAACAGACCTGTGGATTGCCATACCCCTACTCATACTTCAGTGACATTACATTATGTATTAAAACCACTGAAGGATGAGTGGGGTGTGGCAGTCCACAAGTTGTTTGAATTTTTACATCCCTGGATTTCTGGCAAGACAGCTATTGAATGAATAATGATTTTTTTTTTTGATCACTATGAATTGGTGGGAAACAGCTGGTTTAAATTCCTAAGAGGCATTTGGTAGGGTACTGATATAGATGAGGAATACAGTGGGCCAAGAACACTACCCTGAGGCATCCCTATGTTGATAGTTTGTGTTAATAAGGTAGTGCTATTGATTAGCACACAATGAGTTATACAGTACAAATGAAAGCATGCTCTCTAATACCACAATGCTGAAACTAGAGCAATTATTGTCTAATTTTCCTAACAATCCTTTGATTAAAATTGTTAGCATCTAGATATTTTCAGTCATTGACTGGATACTAATTCTTGGATATAATGAAGTATCTTGTTCTGTATTACATTTGGTAAAATTTTGACTTCAAAAATGCATAAAAAATTTAGCTAACTGTGCTTCAAACTTACCCTGAATTCTCCTGGCCTAGCATTCATGGCCCTTGTTTTGATCACATCAACAGGTTGTGTCATGGTTGTTGCAATTGCACCCTAGGAATAAAAAAAAATATAAGCATTTAGCTATTGTAACCATACATACAAGAAAAAGTACACACAGCATTCATACAAGGTATATTAATAGCATCTGAATTCACTAGTCATGAAATATGCAAATGGTGAATCCTGGTGTTTTTTTTTTTTTTTTTAATATACCATCTCCCACTGAGGTAGGTTGACCCAAAAGAAAGAGGAAACACATTCACCATTATTCATGTAATCACTATCATGCCAGAAACGTGCTGATATTGCAGTCAAACAGTCCTCCAAACTGCAACAGCGTCACTCATACTTTTTGTGGAAGGAAATAAACTAAGCAGATGGTCAGGTCCCAGTTCTCTGCTCTTACAAGTTGATGAGCTGTAGAACATATTGAAATAGCCACCATCTTGTGTAAATTCTTTTCTGATGTCCAGAACAGTATTAATGATTTAGATGGATAAAAAGAAAAAGAAAAGTCTCAGACTTGGAATGTTGTTTTTCAGAGAAAGTGTGGAATACTATTTAGAAAATTTGGGATGCATCAAAAAGCCTCTCTAACAGCAAAACAGTTGAGCATGATGGATCATCTGCAGCAGTATTTTGGTATGATGGTTACCCTGCTGAAGCACACAAATATAGTCCCCCTCGAAGGAGGTTCCTTGATGCTAGTGAGGGGCTCTTGATCAAGGGAATGGATTTGTGCTCCAGTTCCCTGAATTAAGCCTGAATACCTTCCATCCCCCCCCCCATGCGCTGTATAATCCTACGGGATTAGCGCTCCCCCATAATTAAAATTACAGTTACACAAATATAGTATACACGTACTTTTGATTCTCTTGTACATCTTCTTGAGCATATTATTAATGCATTCATGCCAGTTCATAGTCCACAGGATCTTCAATGTGTTCATCATTCCTCTTTTTTGTAACACAGTCAACTCCCATTAAAAATAAAATAAAGGACCAGACAAAATCAATAAACTACTGACCTATATTACTACCACTGTTACTATTGATATTAACATTGTTACCATTAGAAGGTTAAGGATGTTGCAGTTTGAGGGGGTCACCTGAACTGTGATGTCAGTATACTTCTGGCAGTGATTGAATGAATGACAGTGAATGTGTGTCCTCTATTTTGAGTCAGCCTACCTTGGTGGGAGATGGCCTAGGTGCTAAAACTTTATTACCATTATAACTGTTATAATGAGAAGTGGTAAACTTGTAGCAGACATACAGCACATGAAGAACAAAGTAGTGTCCTATTAAAAATGTAAAATGAGGTAATTTTAGCATCATACGAGGCCTTTTTTCACTATTTTCGGCCAGATATTAAAAAATCATTAAAATCACACCGGGCGTACTATTATCTAAGCTGATTCAGAATATACACTTAAAAATGTAAAATGAGATAATTTTAGCATCATACAAGGCCTTAATTTACAGGTAATTCCTAATGGAGGAAGTTAATATTTTCAATAAGACTATTCATTATGGAAAATAACTAAAAACATGAAAAATACCTAAAAATAACTGAAAGTTATCAAAAAGAACAAGAAATGAATAAAAATTATGAGAAATAACAAAGAATTTGGAAACAACCATAAATTATGAAAAATAAATAAACATTACCCCAAAAAATCACTCCATTTGAACTACTTTTGATGCTACTTAAGAATATGCACTTAAAAACATAAAGAGACAGTTTTAGCATGATACAAGTCTGTTTTCTCTCGTGTTTCTTCCTTGTCTGAGGCGCCTTTGTGGCACATTTATCTTATAAAATTCTCATAACCATCTGTGAAAGCTGTACATACAGGACTTTTTCATGTTTTTGGAGATAAATTGATCCAACAAACAATGTCATCATGACCATTTTCCATTTTGAGAGAGAAAGTTTTTTTATCATTTTTGGCAGGATTTTCAAAAATCATTAAAATCACACCAGGTGTACTATTTTCTATGCTGATTCAGAATATACACTTAAAAATGTAAAACATAATTTTAGCATCATATGAGGCCTTAATTTACAGGTAATTCCTAATGGAGGAAGCTAATACTATTTTCATTAAGACTATTCATTATGGAAAATAACTAAAAATCATGAAAAATACCTAAAAATAATTGAAAGTTGTCAAAAATAACAAGAAACGAATAAAAATTACAAGAAAGAACAAAGAATTTGGAAAAAATAACCATAAATTATGAAAAAAAAAATACAGCCTCTCCTCACTTTGCAACATACTCGTTTACTTACGCCTCAGACTTACGACGGGCTCTCTGACCAGTATGCATACCTGAATAATGTATATTAGAGCTGATTTCCTATATTCTTATTACAATATACAGTACACTACTGTATAAATGTTTAAAAATATACCAGAAATGTTATAAATGGTGCAAAGGTGACAGTAACCCTTAAACTGACCAAACGTAGATCTATGTTTATGCGCGTAGCACTCCAACCTTGATTTTCCCCATTTGAAAGCATGTAAAAAAAAACGTAGATCTACGTTTGGAGAGTTCTGCAAGCGAACGTAGATCTACGTTTGGACAGTTTAGGGGTTAAAACAATATGAAAGATGCCTGATACAAACTCATTACCATCATAGAATGCTCCTTGCCAGTAAACGAATTCATTTACTGACGAGGCTTCAGGAACAGAACTCCTTTATTAAGTGAAGAGAGGCTGTAAACATTACCCCCAAAAAAATCACTCCATTTGAAGTACTGTACTTTTGATGCTACTTAAAAATATCCACTTAAAAACATAAAAAGACAGTTTTAGCATAATACATGTACAAGGCTGTTTTGTCTCGTCAGTTTCTTCCCTGTCTGAGCCACCTTTTATGGCACATATATCTTATGAAACTCTTATAACTATATATGAAAGCTGTAAATACAGGATATTTTTATGTCTGTGGGGATAAATTGATCCAACAAACAGTGTCATTATGACCGTTTTCCATTTTGAGGGAAAAAGTTCTTTCTACCCAAAAAAGCTGGATTTTCAAAATTCATTAACCCTTCCAGGGTCGAGAGGCCCTCTCCTAAACTTGTTCTCAGGGTCGAAAATTTTTCGGAACAAAAAAAAAAAAAAAAAAAAAAAAAAAAAAAAAAAAAAAAAAATCTTATGAAATAATAGAGAATCTTTTCCCTATCATAATGACACCAAAAGTATGAAATTTGATGAAAAACTTACGGAATTATGCTTTCACGAAGTTAGAGCCCACTTTGAGCCCTATTTTTGGCCAATTTCTGTGTACTAGTTGACAAAAATCATATTTATTTCACTAGAACTCCATTTTTTCTATCGAATGAGTACAAGAAACCACCCATTTACCAATTTCAACTATCCAATAAAGTGGTTAGAAATTGGCAATTTTGCCAATTTCACACAAATTTCAGATGATGCCAATTTCCAAATAGGGTCCAGAATAAACAAGACAGACATTCCTGGCACTAAAATAACAAGTTCTCTGTTCGTTAGTCATGTTCCCAGGCCCCTCTCATATTTCTTTTGCTTTCCACTTTGAATTTTTATTCTTACAAAAAATAGAAGATTTACTGTTATGCAGACTACTGTATTAGTGTAGAAATGGTATAAATAATATCAGTGCACTTGTGAAAGAATATTAGACTCGCCAGTTGACGTGTATTGGACGCTTGGCATGATTTGTTTACTTTTGAACTTTGGTAAAAATTGAACATTTCTGCTACTTTGAGCTCAATTTCAAGGTACTTTTCATTGTGAAACCAATCAAAATCATCTCAATTTCTGTAATATGTCTTCCATTCTATAAAATGAGACCAGGAAAACTAGAATACAAACATAAATACCATATGAAAATGCACTGTGTGCTGCAGGATTTTTTTAATAATGCGCACACTGACCACATAGACCCATTCTTTCATATGTAGGCCTACCAGCTTTCTCTCACTAGATTTGAATTTAGGCGTTCTAGTACGTCAATAACCCTGGTGCGTCAGCCGTACTAGTATGTCGAAAACCTTGAAAGGGTTAAAATCACACCAGGCATACTATTTTCTATGCTGATTCAGAATATATACTTAAAATTTACCTTAAATGCACAGTAGTACATATTTAAATGGGTACAGAGAGGCATGGATATGACAATGGACATTATGTATATTTTTTTTTTTTTTTTTCAACAAGTCGGCAGTCTCCCACCGAGGCAGGGTGGCCCAAAAAAGAAAGAAAATCCCCAAAAAGAAAATACTTTCCTCATCATTCAACACTTTCACCACACTCACACATTATCACTGCTTTTGCAGAGGTGCTCAGAATACAACAGTTTAGAAGCATATACATATAAAGATACACAACATATCCCTCCAAACTGCCAACATCCCAAACCCCTCCTTTAAAGTGCAGGCATTGTACTTCCCATTTCCAGGACTCAAGTCCGACTATATGAAAATTCTGTATATACGTAACAATAAATGTGTGACCAATACGTATTGCACTGTATAGGTGACAAAGGTAAAGTACCAAGTTAATGAATATGAATTATGATAAAAGCCTGAAAACATCAAAGATACCCACGCTAGCTAACAGGAGGAAGAGGGAGACATGTTAACTTCATACAAGGTCATAAAAGGACATAAAAGATTATCTAAAGATAATTTTTTCATACCTGCAACAGGGATAACAAGAGGCCACAGGAGTAAACTTAGAAAAAAGCAGAGCAGAAGGGATACTAGCAAGTTTCTGCATGCATGCACATGCACATACACAAAAAAATATATGGTACACCAATAATGAATTAAAAGATGTAGTACGGGCTACTGGAGAAGAGTATAGCTCTGCTCCAGTAGCTATAAATACATTATTACAAAACAAAACACTTACCGCAGCTAATGAGCAGGTAAAATGGCAAGTCAGATTGTCAGTGAAGTATGGTGTTGATAACAAAACTCCCTTAATTTGGTCATAGAAGGACAGCTGCCCTATAGTCATTAAAACTGCCCTGAAGGTTGCTGTTGATGCACCACGAAACAGTCGAGGAATTCCTTCTTCCTTCACCACTCGAATAACACCATCTATAGCATGCTTATAGCTGCAAAACAAGATGAAAGATTAACCCAAAATACAAGATTCAGGACTATTAATTTTCTTTTCAAAGCAACTCATTGTATACCCTTGAAACAGAGATGCCTAGCTGCTGGTGAAGGGCTCTCAATCCAAGGAATCAGAACTGCCCTCCTGTTCTTCGAATCAAACCTGGTAACCTATTTCCCAGGTGTTGTATAAATCTTATGGGTTTAGCACTTTCTCACAATAATTATTTTAATAATTTTATATATGAGAGATGGGGTGGTAGGAGAAGCAGAATAGTCAAATACCCTCCACGAGAGATCTCAGTATTTTTTCTTGAAGCCTTTATATTAACTTCTCTGAATCTATAGCTTCCCACACACGTGCCTAGAGAATTTTGATTGTACAGCATGTGGGGTCTGACAAATAATACCTCACTCACTGTTTATGATTGTCTCGCATTTCAAATTAAAGGCACGTGTAATGAAAACAACGAAAGCCTTTTATCTATTGCCATCAGTACCAACACAGAAATAGGCACTGTTAAGTCAGGTTGAATATACTGAAAAAGATTTCATTATTATTACAGTAATATTAATAATCATGGGGAAGGGCTAAACCAGTAGGAATCATACAGCCCCTGGAGAATGGTGGGTGATGGTGATCAGATTTGATCCAAAGAAGAGTATACCTGGAGAGGTAACTTCAGTTTCTTGAATCAAGAGTTCCTCACCAACATCAAACTCTACTCTCCCCCTTAAAGTAACTGATGAACCATAAGATCTGTTTCAGTGACAGGTTTTTAGTTATTAAATTAGCTTTTTAGATTTTTCCAATATAAAATAATTATACAAGTGATTATATATTTAAGTAAAAAAAAAACCATAATCTATGGAGTACTTTATGATTTTCTCCTAACTATAAGGATTAATAATCATGACCCACTGGTAATAGTGATCAATATGCTATAAACTAAGGAAAATTTAAAAAAAAAAAAAATTCTTTTATTATTAAAGGTTGAGAAAGCAGCAGCTGTTATTGTCTTTTATAATGTGATACCCTTTATTTATCTCATACTACAGTACAGAATACAGTGCACCCCCAGTTCGCGATGCTATCGGTATCCGATAAATCCGGTAACCGATGCATTATATTGCAGAAAATTTGCCTCGGTTCCCTTACAAAACCCGGTATGCGATACGATTCGTACGAGACATGTCCACGTGTGGCCTGAACTGCCCCGTGTGTGCCAACGTTTACAAGCCAGCCAGTGTGCGCGCATCTAAGGATACATTTGGTACATTCCGTATTATCCATATTATCACTGCTTTTGGTGCTTGTTTCTGCAAAATAAGTCACCATGGGCCCCAAGAAAGCTTCTAGTGCCAACCCTACGAGACCAAGGGTGCTAATGACTATTGAAATGAAGAAAGAGATAATTGCAAAGTACGAAAGTGGAGTGTGTGTGTCGGAGCTGGTCAGGTTGTATAGTAAACCCCAATCAACCATCTCTACTATAGTGAGCAGGAAAACGGCAATCAAGGAAGCTGTTCTTGCAAAAAGTGCAACTGTGATTACGAAACAGCGACCGCAAGTGTTAGAAAATGTTGAGAGACTGTTATTGGTGTGGATAAATGAAAAGCAGATAGCAGAAGATAGCATCTCTCAAGCGATCATTTGTGAAAAGGCTAGGCAGTTGCATGATGATTTGGTAAAGAAATTGCCTGCAACTAGTGGTGATGTGAGTGAATTTAAGGCCAGCAAAGGTTGGTATGAAAGATTTAAGAATCGTAGTGGCATACATAGTGTGATTAGGCATGGTAAGGCTGCCAGTTCAGACCACAAAGCGGCTGAAAAATATGTGCATGAATTCAAGGAGTACATAGAGGCTGAAGGATTGAAACCTGAACAAAACAGGCCTGTTTTGGAAGAAATTGCCAAGCAGGACCTACATTACTCATTAGGACTTGCTACCTCAAGTCCTAATGGAGGGGGATTCCCCTTCTAAACAATAGGTTCAACACTCTCCCCTCCTCCCATCCCATCAATCATCACCAGATCTTCATTAAAGGTAAGTGTCAATTACATGTATTCTATTGTTATTATTCTATTGTTATTGTAATTATTCTATTGCATTAAACTTAATATTTCATGTGGTATAAGTTTTTTTTCATACTTTTGGGTGTCTTGCACGGATTAATTTTATTTTCATTATTTCTTATGGGGAAAACTGATTCGCTTTCTGATAATTTTGGTTTACGATGAGCTCTCAGGAACGGATTAATATCGCGAACCAAGGGTCCACTGTATTGTATTAGCTTTAATTCTATGTTTTTGACATGTCTCAGAAAGGAATAATAAAAAAGTAGGACACATACACGTTCAGTTTGAAATGTGCTTAATTTGAGGGCCATAAATAATTCATGCTAATAGTCTTTAATGCCGGGAGCAAGGGGCCAGTAACCCCTTCTCCTGTACAAATTACTAAATTTAAAAAGAAAAACTTTCATTTTTCTTTTTGGGCCACCCTGCCTTGGTGGGATATGGCCAGTTTGTTGAAAAAAAAAAAAGTCTAACATTCATTTTATATACAGTGCAAATATAAGGGCTTTGAAGAATGAACAATGTATCTCAACATCAGGGCCTAATGATCCACTGAAAACAATCACACAAACCCCTCCACTCACCTCTATACATCCCACTAAAGACTATTTTTCCTTTTTCCCAACTTAGTTCCTCTTTTCTCACTATCACTCATGCATCTAACTGCAGTGTGGTTAATTTCAATTCACTTTACATAACTTATTCGAGAAAGAATGAATTTTTACGATCATGTGAATGTGGCACCTTCTGTCGTGTGTTTATATGGAATTATGTTATATAAATTCTTCATAGTTTGCTGGGAAATTTCATAATTTTTTATTAAAAACACATCTAGTAGCAACACTAACAAGTCTAGTGTTAGAAAAAGAAAGAAGGCTCACATCAATTCCTACAAAACTAAGAAGGCTCACATCAATTCCTACAAAACTAAGTGAAATGATTTACTAATTGATTTTTCACAATAGGTATACTCGACTAAATGAGCCAAAATTTGGTACAGTAAACCCTCTCACAAAGTGTGGGTTATATTCCTGAAAATAAGACCATAATGTAATACAGCATTATGTGAAGTTGAATGCATTGGAAAAAACGGTAACAGTTCAGGCATCATCACTTTCGTCAATTCATTATTATTCTTTAATGCATTAAATAAAAATGACTACAGTACAACTTACTGCATCCTATGTTCTGGTAATGCTTTTTTGTTGACATGGAAGAGTGTGGAGAAGGTTGATGTGGGTCTACTGGGTCAAGGCAGATGAGTGATTCGCTCAGACTAAATGCAAAGGCAGTCTTTATCAGATATGCAATGCCTCGAAGCATATCTGCAACTTCCATTTTCTCAATACCCTCACAGATTTATCCTTATTCTTCGTGGCACCTTGAGCATCACTAGCATTTCTTTGGTACTAGAATTAACATCCAGAGACAAGATAGGGTGATGAAAACACCCAAAATTGTTTGATAAGCAGTATATGGGAGAGGGAGGTGGCACTCCCAGAAAGCAAATGTATGTGGCATGGGTGGCAGCACAGGAACGATGGAGCTGTGCCTCCATAAATACTCTCCACACTTAGACCGAAGATTTTACACAGAATTTGAAGCTTGAGAAGTTTGCAATGGGGAGAATACTAACATATTTCACTTTTTCCAATACATAAAGTGCACTATCAAAATTTTTGGCAGAATTGTAAGAGGGTTTACTGCACATGACCCCCTGGTGTAGGTGTGATCAATTATTTGTTCATCAAGAAATATGAACTTTCAAATTATGACCGTTTGGTCACAAATATATAACATATATAAATAATCTGTATAATATACATAAATAATCTGTATAAAAATCTTACTTTCGTTTTTGATCTGCTGGAAGCTTGATATCATTTTGCATGCGAACATTAATCATGTCTCCAGGCGTACCCACAAAGCCTCCACATGCTCCAGCAAACCCAGCTAATAAGACTCGCTTGTAGAAAGGAAGAGGTCCTCCTGAAGACTCAGACATCCTTTGTTTCACCACCTTCATCAAATATTTCAAGCGGTACTAAATTTTACATTCTCTTCAATATTAAACGTAAAATTACTCAAAAAATTTTGCATTCATCAGTACTGTAAATGCAAAACTGTAAAAGCAATGAAGATAAATAATGTAAACATGCACTAAATGTTACATACTACAAAGTATACTTGAAGGCAGAGGAAATGCATACAGTATATTTCTTTTATTTCTTCATAAATTTTAAGGATTTGTCTATTATCTAACATTTCTACAATGTAATACTCTCCTGGATTTAATAACCACATCATCTTTCCTTGAAAGTGGCACATTTGAAGGCCAAATTAAATAAATCACTAGGCATAAATTTCTCTTAGTAAGCTAATAATGACCATATCAGGGTTGCTAGGAAATGTTACCTACAAAAACTGAATAGAATTCACATCAAGGTTCCCTGGAACCTGTATTCCATAATGGTCAACTACTGACCAGTTAAACATACTTCTGAAAAAGACATATCAGGGTTGCTTGGAACACAAATAGTGTTTTCCATAAGGGTCAATCAGTGACCTGTTGACCGAGGTCAGAGGAGTGCAGATGACTTGGTGATTGAGAATACCCCCTACATTACTAGACTGGAGACAGAATAATATCAGTGTGGACCAGCCTCAGAGCTTCTGTAGGTGAGAATGGAGAGGTGAGCAGAGAAAGTCAGGGATTTAATTCTTATTAGTCTCAGTGAACATAACATTTTGGGAAATTATTATTATTATAATCAAAAAGAAGCGCTAAGCCACAAGGACTATACAGCGCTGCAGGGCAGGAAGGAAGTGAGGGCATCAGGTGGCAAAAGGGAGATGGATGAGCAACAGGTTACGGATAACAGCGGGGCAGTGGATGGTGAAAGGGTAAAGGGCAGCAAGAGACTGAACCAGAAAGGGCTGAGGGGAGTGCGAAAAGTATCATCAGAGTTTGTGGAGTAAATCGGTCGTTGTCAAGAAGTCAATGAGAGAGTCAGGATTAAAGGAGGGTCCATCAGCAAGAAGGGAAGGTAAAGAGAGAGTAGTAGAACGAAGACGACGTTGGAGGTAAATTCTGCGTGCTCGTTGATAGAGAGGGCAGTCTAACAGAATGTGGCTAATCGATACTGGAACTTGACACTGCTCACAGAGAGGAACAGGGTGCCTCTCCATGAGATACCCATGAGTAAGACGAGTGTGGCCAATGCGAAGGCGGGAGAGAGTGGTCTCCCAACTTCGGCACTGATGACAAGAAGACGGCCAGTAACCTATGCTCGGTTTAATAGAATGAAGTTTGTTACCGAGCAGAGTTGACCAACGTTGTTGCCAACGGGTGCGAAGGTGGGTAGCTATTGCAGCAAAATAGTCCAGAAATGGAACACCTCGATAGGAAATTGGTAGGTCATATACTGCTGACCGCGCAGCAGTGTCTGCCTGTTCATTGCCCTGTACGTCGACATGACCAGGGACCCAACAAAAAACAATATCTTTATGTTTGGTAGAGATACGGCGTAGCCAAAGTTGGATACGGAGAACTAGGGGATGAGATGTATCAAATTTTCGTATAGCCTGTAGAGCACTAAGGGAGTCTGAGACTACTACAAATGATGACACAGGCATAGATGCAATACGAATAAGTGCTGCAAGAATGGCATACAGTTCAGCAGTAAAAATGCTAGCTGAAGATAGTAAATGCCCTCGTACGACGCTGTCCGGAAACACTGCTGCGAATCCGACGCCGTCTGAAGACTTAGAGCCATCTGTGTACACAGCGGTGGCATGAGAATGGGAGTGGAAGTGATCAAGAAAAAGAGAGCGGGAAGCCACCGTAGGCAGTTGAGCTTTCGAGCAAGGGAGTGAGAAAGAACAGACCCGAACAGCTGGAACTTCCCAGGGGGGCAGGGAAAAGTGAGATGCTACATGAACATATAAAGGTGGTAACTGAAGGGAAGACAAGAGTGAATGTAGGCGAAGAGAAAAGGGACGGAGCAAACAGGGGCGGCGAACGAATAAAGAATGTCTACTAATATCGGTGACCATTCTATAAATGGAAGGATTGTGTAGATCGTGAGAGCGTACATAGTAACGAAGGCAATGGGCATCACGGCGATCAGACAAGGATGGAACATTTGCTTCTGTATAGAGGCTCTCAACAGGGGAAGAGCGAAAAGCACCAAGGCACAAACGTAAGCCTTGGTGATGGATAGAGTTAAGGCTAGAGAGAGTAGCAGGAGAGGCCGCGGAATAAATCTGGTCACCATAATCGAGTTTCGATAAAACGAGGGCTGAATGTAGGCGAAGCAGAGTTCGACGATCAGCTCCCCAGGAAAGATGAGCAAGGGTTTTAAGAAGGTTTAGCCGGCTGTGACAAGTTGCCTTCAGAGAGGTAATGTGAGGTTTCCAGGTTAACCGACGGTCAAAGAGAAGGCCTAGAAACCTGACTGTATCACGTTCGGGGATACGGGAGCCATAGAGATACAAAGGATGATCGGAGATAACAGAGCGTCTAGTGAAAGTAATTTGGTGAGTTTTGGTACTTGAAAATTTAAACCCATGTGTGGTGGCCCAAGTGGAAACACGGTCGACCGCATGCTGGAGAGAAACTGCAATAAGGTGACAGTCAGCGCCTGCACAAGCAATAGCGAAGTCATCAACATAGAGTGATGACCAAATATTGGGTGGAAGAACAGAGGCCAAATCATTTATAGCAAGGAGAAAAAGTGTTGTGCTTAGAACACATCCCTGAGGGACACCTTCAGCTTGGACGAAGTCCGGGGAAAGAACATTATTGACTCGAACACGGAAATGTCTGTCAGTTAAAAAGTTCTTAAGGAAGGATGGTAGATTGCCTCGGAGGCCTAAGGAATGGGCCTGGGCCAAAATATTATACCTCCAAGTTGTGTCATATGCCTTCTCAAGGTCAAAAAATATGGCAATAACTGAGTGATTATTCGCAAAGGCATTACGAACATACGTATCTAAGCGTAGTAAGGGGTCTATGGTAGAACGACCCTTACGAAAGCCATATTGACTAGCGGAGAGACTGTTGTGAGTCTCTAAATACCACATTAAACGTCGATTTACGAGGCGTTCCATCACTTTGCAAACTGCACTTGTAAGAGCGATGGGGCGATAGTGGGAGGCATCATGTCCTGTAGTACCCGGTTTGCGGAAAGGGAGAACAATGGCAGATTTCCACAGCTGGGGAAGAACTCCTTGTGCCCAAATAAGATTGAAGAGGTGTAAGAGGACTACAAGGGCTGACCGATGTAAATGTTGTAACATACGAATATGAATGTCATCCGGCCCAGCTGCCGATGATCGGCAGGCTGAGAGCGTTGCCTCCAGTTCTTGAAGTGTAAAAGGCACATTATACTGTTCTTCTCCGAGAGAAGAAAAGTCCAAGGGTACTAACTCTCTGGCAGACTTTGAGGAAAGAAACGAGGGGCATAGATGGAGCCCTCGGGAAATACGGACCAGATGTGTGCCAAGTTCAATGGCAACGTCGAGAGGGTTTGCTATATCAACACCAGTGACCCGTAGAACAGGAGCCGGGTCAGGAGAGTATTTACCACTCAATTTCCTCACTTTTTTCCAGACTGCACTCATAGAAGAAGCAGAGGTGATGGTGGAAACATAGTCTCGCCAACAAGTGCGTTTAGCTTCACGGATGACACGGCGAGCGATCGCACGCTTCTGCTTAAAATCAACAAGTCTCTCAGCGGTTCTATTGTACCGGTACCTGCCCCATGCAGCACGTTTCAAACGTACTGCACGAGCACAAGCAGGAGACCACCAAGGCACGCACTTCTGAGAATGCCTGCCTGAGGTTTGGGGTATAGAATGAGAAGCTGCGGTATAAACTGATGTCGAGAAGATGTGTAGGAGCTCATCAATGGAGGATGAAGAAGGAACCTCACTAAAAGCAGTGAGGTGTGAGTAAAGATCCCAATTTGCCCGATCAAATTGCCAGCGAGGGTTACGGGAAGGTGGTGAATAGGAAGGAGAAGTAAGAATGATCGGAAAATGATCGCTGTCATGTAAGTCTGGTAGAACAGACCAGGTGAAGTCTAGTGCAGTGGAGGAAGAGCAGACTGATAGATCGATGCAAGAGAGAGTATGAGTACGAGGATCAAAATGGGTGGGAGTACCCGTATTTAAAACATGGAGGGGGTGAGAGGCAAGAAAAGCCTCCAACTGAATGCCACGTGAGTCACAATGAGACCCCCCCCAGAGGAAATGGTGGGCATTAAAATCACCAAGTAACAGAAGTGGTGGTGGTAAGGATGAAACAAGAAAGGCAAAGTCTGGGATAGAAAATGCTCGAGAAGGAGAGAGATATAAAGAACATATTGTAAACCACTTATTCAAGTGGATACGGGCTGCAGTGTAATGCAGCGAGGTATGGACAAATAGTTGACAGTACGGAATATCATTGCGTAGAAGAAGGGCACTTTCATTAAAGGTCCCATCTGAGAAAGGATCCGAAGAATACAATAAATTATAGCCTGAGATAGGTTGGAAAACAGCCGAGTGTAATTTTGGTTCTTGTAAGCAAGCACCAACAGGGGAAAACCTGGAAAGCAACATCTGAAGCTCACCCCGATTACCCCTGAGGCCGCGGATATTCCACTGTAAATAGGCCATGATTGGCGATGAAGAAAATATCAGGAATCTGTAGGTAAAGGCACCTACGGACTAGAGGGGTTAGAAAAGTCAACGTGTGGTGGCATTGGAAGATGTTCAAGTAGCGAAGGAACGGAGCGTTGCGAAGAATGGGGTTGTGAAGATGGAGGAGAGGGAAGAGAAGGAACAGGAAGTGAATCAGTGTCCATTGAAGGTTTAGTCTCTGCAATATATTCTGAAATGGCTTCAAGTGTTTCTGAATTCAAAGATGTATGGGAAACCATATTGGAGATAGGAGGAGGAGGGTGAGTAAAGATTGGGACAGTAATGGACTGTACCAAAGTAGAGGGGGAGGGAAAAGTGTAAGGGACTGGAGATGAAGTGTGGGGGGGGACAGAAGAGGTAGAAACCTGGGAGGTGACAGAAGAGGGAGAAACTTGGGAGGGGACGGGGGTGGAAGGCATAGTACGAGGAGGAGGGTGAATCTCCACACTTGTAATAGAGCCAGAGAGAGGGGAAGAACTAGGTACAGAGACTGGAAAGGTAACGTGTGGAGGTGGAAGAAGGGAAGGAAGGGGCAAAGAAGATTTGAGCAATGTGGATTTTTTGGACTTCTGAGTAGAGGGGCGATTGGTATTAGGTGTCGTACGAGGTCTTGTCGATACTGGGGCTTGTGAGGAAGGACGCGAAGATGTGAGAACAGACTGAGTTGTAGTCGGGACGTCAGAGCCAAGGACAGCAAAAGGATTAGATGCCGTAGTGGCTATGGGAGGGGTAACAACAGAGGAGGCTGCAGAAGATGGGACCCCAGAAGTGGGGGGACGTTTGGAAACACGAGAATAAGAAACACGGGGTAGTCTCCCTTGGAGGCGGAGATGAGTAACTGCCATAGCATAAGGGAGACCTTCTGCCTCTTTGAGGCAACGGATTTCACGTTCATTTAAGTAGACCTGGCAACGGCGGGAGTACGAAGGGTGAGCTTCATTACAATTAAGGCAAGATGGAGGTTGACTGCAAGATGTATTATAATGGTTGTCGGCACCACAGACTGGGCATTCGGCCATAGATCTGCAATATTTCGCTGGGTGACCAAAACGCCAGCAATTTCTACATTGTTGCGGTGTAGGTATCACCTTTCGAACTTGTAACCGATGTCCCGCGACATATACAGAGGACGGGAGTTCTCGGCTGTCAAAAGTTAAACGAGCCACATTGCAAGGGTAACGTCTCCGCCCCCGGGCAGGAAGGACATAAGTGTCTACTTTGAGGATTGGGAGATCCTGGAGTTCCAGCTGTTCAAAAATGTCATTGCCACATGACTGGAAATTCTGTTGGACTATGGTATGGGGCAGAATGACAGTACCACTACAAGAATTGAGAGAAAGATGTTTTTCAATAGTGATAGGAGTAGTATCGATATTCGAAAGGAGAGAAAGATCATGAGCTTGGGTAGCATTCTGGACAGTGACGATGCGTGTACCGCTCTTGAGAGCGTGAAATGAAATATCTCTGCCAACATGACGCATGAGCGCTTTGGCAATACTATGGTCAGAAAGGTAGGCAAAAGAAGAAGTTGGTCTTAAAGTAAAGAATTTAGTCCATTGTGTGGTCCGAAACTGAGCGTGGAGAGGGAGTGCTTGACGTGTCGGTCGTTTCCGAGTAGAATGGGAAGGTAACGACGGAGCATCATCAGGAGATTGACGTTGGCGTTTAGGAGTAGGACCGGAGTTGGTCCGGCAGGAAATGGGTGGGCGATTCGAAAATTGCCGTACCGTAGAGGGAGAAGCCGGAAGCATAGTCAAAGGAGAGCGGAGTTCAGACAAATCGAAGGAGTCAGTCGAAGCCCCGGTACCTGAAGCGGGTGAGGAAACAGCACCAGCAAGAGGTACAGGGGCATCAGGAGTGTCCGAAGAGTGGTCTAAACACAAGGCAGGGTCAGAATGGGGTGCGGTATCAAGAAGGGGCCCGGGGGTAGTGGTTTCATGGACTAGGGCTGCCATGGTTAGGTTACTCCTTTGCTTTTTGTTTTTAAGAAAAAAAAAGAAAGAAGAAAAGAAAATAAAAATAAAAAAAAGAATAAAAAAAGGGGGGAGCGGGGAGGAATAGTTCCCAGGAGGAATGAAAGGGCCGGAAATCCCCCTCCGCGCCCAAGAGGACTCGACACCGCTAGTAGCGCAGATGCAGCATGGAACCCGTGCCATACCCTACCCTTCATGCCAGTAAACCAGCAATCTGGGATAGCAACCTCACATCTGCCGAGCTACCTCGGTGGACAAAAGAGAGGGCGGCCGGATATCCGCCACAAAGCATACCTCCTTCAGCCACCACCCCCGGAATCCGAAAGGTGGCTTCCAGAGATACACCCGTCGCCCAAAAGACACCCAAAGCTACTCCGGGATACCGGAGAGGGATCGGGACATCCCCAGGCAATCCAGATTCCACGGCAAACTACGCCACCGCCAAGAAACCTCAACAGAATGGGATGGACCCCGGTGTCCTTTCCCCTACCTAGGAACTAGTGCGCCTGTGGGAGAAATCACGAAGGCCAAGAAGAGGAAGGGCAAAAGGGAGGGGTGAGGAGGAGGAGGAGGAATGGAAAAAGGGGAGGATGGGGAGGATGGGATAGGGGAGGGGAGAATGGGGGGCAATTAGGTTCGGTCTGAGGAAGAAGACCGACAGGGCTAATTCCTCAGACCAAGAGCCTCTTCACCACGCCAAGGAGCCCCCCTTGAAGAGGACATTTTGGGAAAACACTATGTTGTTCAAGAGCAATTGTAAATTCCTGTCGAATTGTGAGAGGTGCTTGGTACAAGGTCAAAGAATAGTTTTGGTCTAGTGATCACAGAAAACAGTTTCCTCTGTCCAAGGTGAAACCAAGAGAAACATAAGAACCCAAAGGCTACATGGGCAGCCGACTGCTTTAGGATGGTCAACACAACCTTCCATTCTATCTCTATCCTACAGAAGAAGCAAATTAATCACCAATGGATCACTGCTCCAAGGTTAAGATCAACTGCCGGATGACAGGGAGTTATTATTATTATTATTATAATCAAAAAGAAGCGCTAAGCCACAAGGGCTATACAGCGCTGCAGGGTAGGGAAGGAAGCAAGGGAATTGGATGGCAGAAGGGAGGGGGGATGATCAGCAGGTTACAGAAAACAGCGGGGCAGGGGATAGTACGGGGGTAGAGGGTAGCAAGAGATACAAGTAGAAAGGGCTGAAAGTATCAAAATTTGTGGAGTAAGTCAGTCGTTGTCAAAAAGTCAATGAGAGAGTCCGGATGAAAGGTGGGTCCATCAGCGAGAAGGGAAGGTAAAGAGAGAGCAGCGGGGCGAAGACGACGACAGAGGTAAATTCTGCGTGCTCGTTGATAAAGTGGGCAGTCCAACAGAATGTGGCTGACTGATAATGGAGCTTGGCAATTCTCACAGAGAGGAGCAAGACGCCTCTCCATGAGATATCCATGAGTAAGACGAGTATGGCCAATGCGAAGACGGGAGAGAGTAGTCTCCCAACCTCGACACTGGTGATAAGAAGACGGCCAGTAACCTATACTCGGTTTAATAGACTGAAGTTTGTTGCCGAGCATAGTAGACCAACGTTGTTGCCAACGGGTGTGAAGGTGGGAAGATATTACAGCAAAATAGTCCGTACATGGAATACCTCTATAAGAAACTGGTAGGTCATGTACTGCTGACCGCGCAGCAGTGTCTGCCTGTTCATTGCCCTGTACGTCAACATGACCAGGGACCCAACAAAAAACAATATCTTTATGCTTAGTAAAGATGCGGCGTAGCCAAAGTTGGATACGGAGGACTAAGGGGTGAGGTGTATCAAATTTTTGTATAGCCTGTAAAGCACTAAGGGAGTCTGAGACAACCACAAATGATGACACAGGCATAGATGCAATACGGATAAGTGCTGTAAGGATGGCATATAATTCAGCAGTAAAAATACTAGCTGAAGATAGTAAATGCCCTTGTACGACGCTGTCCGGAAACACTGCTGCGAATCCTACGCCGTCAGAAGACTTAGAGCCATCTGTGTACACAGCAATGGCATGAGAATGAGAGTGAAAGTGGTCAAGAAAAAGAGAGCGGGAAGCGACCGTAGACAGTTGGGCTTTCGAGCAAGGGAGGGAGAAAGAACAGACTCGAACAGCTGGAACTTCCCAGGGGGGTAGGGAAAAGTGTGATGCTACATGTACATAGAAAGGTGGTAGTTGAAGAGAAGACAAGAGCGAATGAAGGCGAAGAGAGAAGGGATGGAGTAAGCAGGGGCGGCGAACAAATAAAGAATGTCTACTAATATCAGTGACCATTCTATAAATGGAAGGATTGCGGAGATCATGAGAGCGTACATAGTAGCGCAGGCAATGGGCATCACGGCGATCGGATAAGGATGGAACGTTCGCTTCTGCATAGAGGCTTTCGACAGGGGAAGAGCGAAAAGCACCAAGGCATAAACGTAATCCTTGGTGATGAATGGGGTTAAGGCTAGAGAGAGTAGCAGGAGATGCCGCTGAATAGATCTGGTCACCATAATCAAGTTTCGATAAAATAAGGGTGGAATGTAGGTGAAGGAGGGTTCGACGATCAGCTCCCCACGAAAGATGAGCAAGGGTTTTAAGAAGGTTCAGCCGGCTGTGACAAGTTGCCTTCAGAGAGGTAATGTGAGGTTTCCAGGATAACCTACGATCAAAGAGGAGGCCCAGAAACTTGACTGTATCACGTTCAGGGATACGTGAGCCATAGAGGTACAAAGGATGATCAGAGATGACAGAGCGTCTAGTGAAAGTGATTTGGTGGGTTTTAGTGCTGGAAAATTTAAACCCATGTGTGGTGGCCCAATTGGAAACACGGTCGACTGCATGCTGGAGAGAAACTGTAAGGAGGTGACAGTCAGCGCCTGCACAGGCAATAGCGAAGTCATCAACATAGAGTGATGACCAAATATTTGATGGAAGACTAGAGGCCAAATCATTAATAGCAAGGAGAAAAAGTGTTGTGCTCAGAACACATCCCTGGGGGACACCTTCAGCTTGGATAAAGTCCGGGAAGAGCACATTATTAACCCGAACACGGAAATGCCTGTCAGTTAAAAAGTTCTTAAGGAAGGATGGTAGATTGCCTCGAAGGCCTAAGGAGTGGGCTTGGGCTAAAATATTATACCTCCAAGTTGTGTCATATGCCTTCTCAAGATCAAAAAATATGGCAATAACTGAGTGGTTATTCGCAAAGGCATTACGAACATACGTATCCAAGCGCAGTAAGGGGTCTATGGTAGAACGTCCCTTACGAAAGCCATATTGACGAGTGGAGAGACTGTTGTGTGTCTCTAAATACCACACTAAACGTCTATTTACTAGACGTTCCATTACTTTGCAAACTGCACTGGTAAGAGCAATGGGACGATAGTGGGAGGTTTCATGTCCCGTAGTGCCTGGTTTGCGGAAAGGGAGAACAATGGCGGATTTCCACAGCTGTGGAAGAACTCCTTGTGACCAAATAAGATTGTAAAGGCGTAATAGGACTGCAAGGGCTGACTGATGTAAATGTTGTAGCATACGAATATGAATGTCGTCGGGCCCAGCTGCCGATGATCGACAAGCTGAGAGTGTTGCCTCCAGTTCTTGAAGTGTAAAAGGCACATTATACTGTTCTTCTCTGAGAGAAGAAAAGTCCAAGGGTGCTAACTCTCTGGCAGACTTTGAGGAAAGAAATGAGGGGCATAGATGGAGTCCCTGAGAAATACGGACCAGATGATTGCCAATTTCATTGGCAACATCTAGTGGGTTTGCTATATCAACACCGGCAACCCGCAGAACAGGAGCCGGGTCAGGAGAATATTTACCACTCAGTTTTCGTACTTTTTTCCAGACTGCACTCATAGAGGAAGCAGAGGTGATGGTGGAGACATAATCTCGCCAGCAAGTGCGTTTAGCGTCACGGATGACACGGCGAGCGATCGCACGCTTCTGTTTAAAATCAAGGAGTCGCTCTGTGGTTCTATTGTACCGGTACCTGCCCCATGCAGCGCGTTTCAAACGTACTGCACGAGCACAAGCAGGAGACCACCAAGGCACGCATTTCTGAGAATGCCTGCTCGAAGTTTGGGGTATAGAATGAGAAGCTGCGGTGAAAACGGAGGATGAGAAGAGGTGTAAAAGCTCATCGATGGAGGACGAAGAAGGAACCTCTTTAAAAACAGTCAGGTGTGAGTAAAGGTTCCAATTTGCCCGATTAAATTGCCAGCGTGGGGTGCGAAGAGGTGGCGAATATGAAGGGGAAGTAAGAATGATTGGGAAATGATCACTGTCATGTAAGTCCGGGAGAACAGACCAAGTAAAGTCTAATGCGGCGGAGGAAGAGCAAACTGAGAGATCGATGCAAGAGAGAGTATGAGTCCGAGGATCAAAATGGGTGTGAGTACCTGTATTTAAAACATGGAGGGGGTGGGTGGCAAGAAAAGCCTCTAACTGAATTCCACGGGAATCACAGTGAGACCCTCCCCAGAGGAAATGGTGGGCATTAAAATCACCAAGTAACAGAATTGGTGGCGGTAATGACGAAACAAGGAAGGCAAAATCCGGAATAGATAATGCCCGAGAAGGAGAGAGATATAAAGAACAGAGCGTATACCACCTATGTAAGTGGATACGGGCTGCTGTGTAATGCAGCGAAGTATGAACAAATAGCTGATGGTACGGAATATCAGTGCGGAGAAGAAGGGCACTTTCATTAAAGGTCCCATCAGGAAAAGGATCTGAAGAATACAATAAATTATAGCCTGAGATGTGAGAAATAACAGCAGAGTGTAATTTTGGTTCCTGTAAGCAAACACCAACAGGGGCAAACTGGGAGAGTAACATCTGAAGCTCACCCCGATTACCCCTGAGGCCACGTATATTCCACTGTAAAAAGGCCATGATTGGCAATGATAAAGATACTTGAAATCCGCAGGTAAGGGTTCCTACGGACTAGGAGGGTTAGAAAAGTCCACATGCGGAGGCAGTGGAAAATGTTCAAGCAGCGAAGGAACGGTGCGCTGTGAAGAAAGGAGTTGCGCAGATGGAGCAGAGGAGAGAGAAAGAGCGGAAGGTGGATCAGTGTCCATTGATGGTTTGGTCTCTGCAATATATTCAGAGATTGCTTCAAGTGTTTCAGAATTCAGAGATGTCGTATGGGAGACAATATTGGGAATGGTAGGGGGAGGATGAGTAAAGATTGGAACTGTATTGGACTGTACCAAGGTAGGGGGGGGCAAAAGGGTGGAGGGAACTGGAGAAGCGTGGCAGGGGACAGAAGAGACAGGAACCTGGGAGGTGGCAGAAGAGGAAGAAACTTGGGAGGGAACAGGGGAGGAAGGTACATTACGAGGAGGAGGGTGAACCTCTGCACTTGTAACTGAGCCAGTGAGAGGGGAAGAACTAGGGACAGAGACAGGGAGGGTAAAATGAGGAGGTGGAAGATGGGTAGGAGGTGTTACCGGACCTTTTTTTGACTTTTGAGAAGTAGAGGGACGATTGGGAAGAGGTGTCGTACGAGGTCTCGTCGATACTGAGGCTTGTAAGAGAGAACTCGAAGAAGCGAGATTAGACTGAGGCGTTGAAGTAGGGACGTCTGAGCCGAGGACAGCAAAAGGATTAGATACAGGAGTGATTATGGGAGAGGTAACCACAGAGGTGGGTGTAGAAGATGGGATACCAGAAGTGGGGGGACGTTTTGAAACACGGGAATAAGAAACACGTGGGAGTCTCCCTTGGAGGCGGAGATGAGAAACTGCCATGGCATAAGGGAGACCTTCTGTCTCTTTGAGGTAACGGATTTCCCGCTCGTTTAAATAGACCTGACAACGGCGAGAGTACGAAGGGTGAGCCTCATGACAGTTAAGGCAAGAGGGAGATCGATTGCAAGACGTATTAGAATGGTCATCGGCACCACAGACTGGGCATTCGGCGATAGATCTGCAATATTTCGCTGGATGGCCAAATCGCCAGCAATTTCTACACTGTTGTGGTGTAGGGATCACCTTTCGAACTTGTAACCGATGTCCTGCTATATAAACTGAGGATGGGAGTTCTCGGCTGTCAAAAGTTAAACGAGCCACATTGCTAGGGTATCGTCTCCGCCCACGGGCAGGAAGAACGTAAGTGTCTACCTTGAGGATTGGGAGATCTTGGAGTTCCAGCTGTTCTAGAATGTCGGTGCCACATGTCTGGAAATTTTGTTGAACTATGGTATGGGGCAGAATAACGGTACCACTACAAGAATTGAGGGAATGATGTTTTTCAAGGGTGACAGGAACAGTATCTATATGGGAAAGACGAGAGAGCTCACGAGCCTGGGTAGCATTCTGTACGGTAATGATGCGCGTACCGCTCTTAAGAGCATGAAAAGAAATATCTTTACCAACATGGCGTAGGAGTGCCTTGCCAATACTATGGTCAGAAAGATAGGCAGTAGAGGAAGTTGGTCGTAAAGTGAAGAATTTAGTCCACTGTTCAGTCTGAAACTGAGCGTGGAAAGGTAGTGAAGGACGTGTCGATCTTTTCTGAGAAGAACGAGAAGGTGAAGGTGGAGAAGTATCATCAGCAGGTAATTGTCGTTGACGTTTAGGCGTGGGACCAGAGTTGGTCCGACGTGGAACGGGTCGGCGATTTGAAAATTGCCGCACCGTAGAGGGAGAGGCCGGAAGCATAGTCAGAGGAGAGCGAAGGTCTGATAAATCGAAGGAGTCAGTCGAGGCCTCAGTACCTGAAGCAGGTGAGGAAACAGCACCGGCAATAGGTACAGAGGCATGAGGAATGTCTGAAGAGTGGTCCAAAGACGAGGCGGGGTCAGAACGGGGTGCGGTATCAAGAAGGGGCCCGGGGGTACCAGGTTCATGGACTAGGGCTGCCATGGTTAGGTTACTTCTTTCTTTTTGTTTTTAAGAAAAAAAAAGAAAGAAGAAAAGAAAATAAAAATAAAAAAAAGAAAAAAAAAAGGGGGGACCGGGGAGGGATAGTTCCTAGGAGGAATGAAAGGGCCAGAAATCTCCCTCCGCGCCCAAGAGGACTCGACACCGCTAGTAGCGCAGATGCAGCATGGAACCCGTGCCATACCCTACCCTTCATGCCAGTAAACCAGCAATCTGGGATAGCAACCTCACATCTGCCGAGCTACCTCGGTGGACAAAAGAGAGGGCGGCCGGATATCCGCCACAAAGCATACCTCCTTCAGCCACCACCCCCGGAATCCGAAAGGTGGCTTCCAGAGATACACCCGTCGCCCAAAAGACACCCAAAGCTACTCCGGGATACCGGAGAGGGATCGGGACATCCCTAGGCAATCCAGATTCCACGGCAAACTACGCCACCGCCAAGAAACCTCAACGGAATGGGATCGACCCCGGTGTCCTTTCCTCTACCTAGGAACTAGCGTGCCTGTGGGAGAAATCCCAAAGGACAAAAAGAGGAAGGGCAAAAGGGAGGAGTGGGGAGGAGGAGGAGGAAAGGAAAAAGGGGAGGATGGGGAGGATGGGATAGGGGAGGGGAGATTGGGGGGTAATTAGGTTCGGTCTGAGGAAGAAGACCGATAGGTCTAATTCCTCAGACCAAGAGCCTCTTCACCACGCCAAGGAGCCCCCCTTGAAGAGGACATTTTGGGAAAACACTATGTTGTTCAAGAGCAATTGTAAATTCCTGTCGAATTGTGAGAGGTGCTTGGTACAAGGTCAAAGAATAGTTTTGGTCTAGTGATCACAGAAAACAGTTTCCTCTGTCCAAGGTGAAACCAAGAGAAACATAAGAACCCAAAGGCTACATGGGCAGCCGACTGCTTTAGGATGGTCAACACAACCTTCCATTCTATCTCTATCCTACAGAAGAAGCAAATTAATCACCAATGGATCACTGCTCCAAGGTTAAGATCAACTGCCGGATGACAGGGAGTTACAGGCTTCCATGACTGGCCAACTTGTGGGGGCAGCTTATTTCATCTTTTCAACCAAGGGATGCATAGAACAGGAAACCATAGTCAGTTTGGCTCATGGTATCAAAGCTCATAAATCACCACAAAAAAGAAGGTTATCCACAGCAGGCTTCAAAGCCATAAATCTTGCCAACTTAACCCTGCATGGTAGTTGTAACATTCCCTGACACCCCTGAAATGGGCTCTTCCGGCAGAATAAAAAAAAATTCAAGTAGAAATCTTGGACCCTTACAACCTATAATCTAAAAAGGTTAAACTATAAAGTACTGTATACACAATTTATCCTATTTTAATATCTTGGTAAGTAAATAAAATACAGTAAAGCGCTGATTCAACAGAAAAGAAATCTGCGGCTGGACAATATCCAGAAACAGGTGATAAACTTCGTTAAATCCAGAAATGTCCATTATTGTTACAATCCACCAGGTAAATTTATTTTAGATTTAATGGACAAGACCTGTTATATCAGAACTGCTCATTAATGTTACAGATAATTCTAGATTTAACAAAGTATATTAAATCCAGAATTGTCCATTACTGTTATGATTGAGGAAAACAATCTCATCATTTGGATTAAACAGATAAAAGGCTTTAAATGGACACCTTTTCCTCTCCTAGTAATCCATTAAATCAAGGGCCCACTGTACTCTAATTCTTGCTTTATTTTTTTAAATATTCTTTTTAATAACTAGGTATTATGCTGGTATAGGCAATAGCAAGCTAGTGGAAAGAATAAAGCACAAATGTAGGGAAATCAATAATGTACAATGTTTCATCCACACATTGGCTTTATCAACAAAAAGTGAGGTCAGGGTAAAGAGGTCAGGTAACACAATGTAAGAGAAGCACTGCAGGAAACCCACCAGCCAATGCACTGTGTTACCTGATCTGTTTACCGTAACCCCACTTACTCTGTTACATAAGCTATATTTTGCAATATGTTCCTATACACTTGATACAGTCCATGCATAGGTGAAAAGTACATTAGTTTCCCTCGGATATAACTAGGTAGTGTTATTCACTTATATCACACTACATATGCCAATGTATTGTATATGTTGGCTACCAAGTAACTCAATACCAAGTGTGGAGGAGCAGCTCAAACTATTTGCTGATGAGTTCTAACTAGCAACATGGCTAGCCTTAAAGTCAAACATATGCCATGGACCTCTGCTAATGAGATACACAAGCAGTGTTAGCTTGAGCATAAACAAAATGAAGTGTAAAAAAAACTTACAAAATACAAAACATGGGAAATATCAATCTTTGAAGATGAGGGTTTTGAGTTTTAAAGTACTGCATACTAGATATATCTATAGGATGAAGATACTCAACAAAAAATGCCATCAGTTGAAGACAGAATACATCTTTAAAGAGAATGCTCTTGGAGTAGACAGATCATGTATTTCACTTTTTATATTGTTCCTTCAAAGTTTGCAATGATCACTGCCTCTTTAAATCTTATCTAGGAATAGTTTAAGTCATGTTAAACTTAACATCTCATTAACTATGCTATTAAATGTAAAGTAATCGTAAGTTTGAGTTTTAGTCTGTCCAAAATGCTTTGCATAACTTTGGGATTTTCAATTTATGACAACCAATGCAAACCAATCTCTAACACAAATGTATCTTCTTGAAAAATAAACCTGTGTATTTGTATTTAAACTACTGTACATTCTTAAAAATTTCAATTGTTTATAAGTAAATCAGATTACTGGTAGGAGTAAAAGTTTAAGATGGAAATGCAGTACTGTAATAACAGTACAGAATTGTGCCTGAACATGGTGTAATGGCACTTGTGTGGGAGGGACAGAATAAAAAAAAAAATTGAGTACTGCTCGTTGGCTGTGCCATCTATGAGTGATGTTAGACTATATGTGACTTTTCTGAATTAATTTCATACACATGTATGTACAGACATGTGTAACGTTTCATTAACTTCGTTATACTTACATTGATTATTTATGTGAAGGGATGTAAAAGACAAAAGTCATGAGCTTTTAAGAAAATTAAGTGAGGAATTTCTTTAAGTCAAATAATTTATAATTACACTTAACATAATAATGTACCACAGATTCATAATGTGCATTAGTATGAATAAATAACTCGAATGCTGTCTCTCTAACATTAACACTAAAATTATGATACAAAGATAGTGCCAACATAAAAATTGCAAAGTGAAGTATTATAAAGTGCTCAGTGCCAGAGCTGAAGCTTTGTGGTGCAATTCACTAAATGCAATGTGAGTAACTGAACTGTTGCATATGGAAGAAAGCATTAAAATAATTTTCCCTTTTTTTTTATCACATTGTCATAAAGGATAAAGTAATGGCAAGAAAATTATAATACAAGTAGAGAATTAATTATAAGTATTAAAAAATTCTTAGTGTATCAGTGGTTTACCTTATCACTTTCTATAAAAATGCACAAATGACTTCCAATTTATAAAAAAAAAAAAAGAGACAAAGTACTCTACAAAATAAAATTGAACACAATGAACATAAGAAAACCAATGATAGTAGAGAGAATAAATAAAACTAGTGAATATATAATTTGTAGATCTGCAAGATCTGTACTTGACATAACACAAGCAGCTCAGACAGAAGAAAACAGACTGAAGGTGCTTGACATATCAAGTCATGCAAGAGTGTCAAGATCAAACAATGTGGATGGGACATTTTAAAACTATTAACTTCACAAATTCCAATTAGGACCCGGCTGCAGGAATTTATTACAACTGTATTATCAAATTCTGAGAGTTAACATTATGAAAAGCTTAATTAAAATCAATGATTCAAGTTGTTTAACATATTATTTTTCTTTAAACATCCACATTATTGTACTTCAGTAGTAAATGTAATCCACGCCATGCTGCAGAGGGGGGAATAAGCATGGAAACCTGGCTAGTCCTGTTCTACGAGTAGTTATAAAGACGGATGACCACCACTTCCTTCAAGCTAAAACTGGAAAAGATAACAATCTTAGGGAGAATCTCAATGAAGGTTAAATGGTGGGGGGCCAAGAGCTGGAGCTCACCCCTGTAAAAACTCAAACAAGTAATTACACTAATCATAAGACACAAAATACAGTACACAAAGTGCAAAACACATTAGTATTAAATTATTATTTCTGTTAATGTCTGAATTAACACAACATACCTCTTCCCATCTTTACACGAGAGGCTGAGTTCCTGTGAAATGGCATTCACTCTAAAATCATGCACAGTGGAACTATTAGTAGACAGGAGGGCCCCCAACTTAACAAGTACACTCTTTTTTTTTTTTTTTTTTTTTAAATTTTATCTGATTTGACATTATGGATAAAGACACACACAGTGTAATGCGATCCTTTATAGATTATGTTTAGCCTATATAGTGGGCTTTTAACCTCACAAACAGATCTGTTTGTGACTTGATAAAGCCCACTGTGTGGGTGTAACTATCAGTAAATGATTGTATGTATTACACTGCATTTGTGTCTTTACAACAAAGATTTTTGTATAGAAAGAAATAGTACAAAGGATTGTTATGCTTTGCATATGCTTATACTGGAGCTAAGAAGTTGTAAAATATTAATTTGTTACAAAGTGCCCAGTTTGTAAGAACAGCTGTGTGTAATACTGGGTACTTGTAAGTTGGGATCATCTGTATGGAAAAACTAGGGAATGCATTACTGACAACTCCTAAATTCCCATATTTTTCACTCCCATCATAAAATACATGTATAGTGTTTTACTGTACAGTGTACTGGGTGGACAACTGCATCATTCTGTCTGTCTTTTTGCCACAGACTTCACAAAACAGTACAAAAAAAAAAAAAAGTCATGAGGAATGACAAAGCTACTACCACTCTCTACCCTTCTCTGTTACAATACTAAAGAACTTAAGTATATTATGCCACACTAATTTACTGAATATGGGACAGGTACGTACAGTATATATTTTGCTGCCAGTGCCCCAAGACGAAGTTTAAACAACACTCACAAGTGGATACATGTCTTCTCATGAGATAACATCTCCCACCTTGCCTCTCCCTCGTAAGTCTTATTCTTTTTATCATTATAAAACAAGTCTTTTAAACAAAAACGAAATAGATTCAAAATGAACTATGTTTGAACTGCTAACAAGCTCCCGTATTAAAACTAAAGAGAAGTACATGTACCTGAGCACCTTTCATAAAATAAACATCTCACCCTAATCAATCTTGCCTAACCAAGTTTGGCTCAACCTACTACATATTCAGTGAAACCTACCCTATATTTAACAACACCTTTCCTCATGTTTAGTAAAACTGGTATTAAAAATAATTTGCATATCAGTGATATGATAAATACGGGAATGATGCAAACTGAAGGAGAGGTTATACTATAAATCATGATTACTGTTAACATAAGAGATTTCTCAATTTTTCTTGCATATACATGTACACTTTTACAATTTTTTTTTCCTACAATTTACAAAAATAATATAAATACATATACAGGGGAACCTCTACTTATGAGTGCCCCAACGTGTGAGTTTTTCAAGATACGAGCAGTCACTCTGTCGATTTTTTGCTTCCAGATGGGAGCGAAATTTCAAGATGCCAGTGGGCCTCAAGGGAGGTTCCTTGATGCTGGTGAGGTGCTCTTGCTCTTGATCTAGGGAATTGGATCTCAATTGCTTGTTGGACTATCTTATTGAAACTTGGGCAATATATGATGTAAAGATGCTTCTTAACGTACACCAAAATTGAAAGAAATCGGACCATAAATGACGGAGTTCACTTCTCAGCTATTAGTCGCCCTTTAGTGGTATATTTCGTATGTTTTTATGGTTGTATTCTCGTTGTTTTGGTCTGATTTGACAGAATGGAAGATATATTACAGAAACAAATATGATTTTGATTGGTTTCACAATGAAAAGTACCATGAAATTGAGCTCAAAGTAGCAGAAATGTTTGATTCTATGGTGATGTACAAGAGTAAACAAATGATGTCACCGTCCAGTACCTGTCCGACTGGCCATTCCAATATGCAGTCATGAATGGGTTGACATTATTTATACAATTATTACAATAATGCAGTAGTCTGCATAACAGTAAATTTTCTATTTTTTATGTGAATAAAAATTCCAAATGGTGAGCAAGAGTATTATAAAAATATGTATGTACTGTACTAATAAATAATAATAATAAAAATATGTATAACATAATAATTATATAATAATATACGTAATATAGTAATATAAATTATTATAAGAATACGTACAAACAAATAATAATAATAATAATAATAATACATATAATAATAATACATATAATAATAACGGCCGACTTGTTGAAAAAAAAAAAAAAAAAGTATAATAATAATGTCCTATAATAATTATAATAATAGATGGCTTCGAAAGGCTGTCACTAGATGGCAGTGAATACCATAACAGTGCGGGAGTGGTTATAGCTGTCACATAAATGCATTTTATTTATTCTAGAGTATACATCAGGTTTCTAAGTTATTTATATTGTTTATTATGTAATATTAGATGAATTTTGATAAATAAATAAGCCGTAGAGTTGATATTAGGGAAATATTGAAGTATTTTGTCGTGCCAGGAATTCCACTGGAAAGGATTAATTCCATTTCAATTAATTTAAATGAGGAAAATTGACTCGGCAAACTAGCAAATTGAGATGCGAGCAAGGTTACAGAACAGATTAAACTCGTAAGTAGAGGTTCCACTGTACAGCCTCTCCTCACTTGACAAAAGAGTTCCGTTCCTAAGACCTCGTCGGTAAACGAATTCTTCGGTAAGTGAGGAGCATACTACGTATAAGAACATAAGAAAGAAGGAACACTGCAGCAGGCCTACTGACCCATGTGAACCAGGTCCTTGTCCCTTCCCCCCCGATTAGCCCAATGACCCTCCTAATCAGGTTACTTCCACTTAAGGAAGGAGCATCGCACCAGACCCAGCAGCACAAGCTAGTCAGGTGCAACTCACACCCACTCATGTACGTATTTATCTAACCTATCTTTAAAACTACATAACGTTCCTGCCTCTATAACTGTAGTACTTGGGAGTTTGTTCCACTCATCCACTGTGATGTAGTCCAGCTGGGCTTGTGAGGTCTCTAGGGAGACCTAATTATATGGTCACACCTTGCCTTGGCAAACGTCTGTAGCCACGCCCACGTCTGAGGTCTTTTGTTCTTGACGCCTCAGACCTAGGCGTCAGGTCGTACACGTGGTTGTGGAGGGTGCTTGGACCACCATAAAAGCCCAAGGAAGAGCATGATCAGGAGATTCGAGCGGAGCTGCTGCTGGGATGCAGAGCTCCTGAGCAGAGGAGATTCGAGCGGAGCTGCTGCTGGGGTGCAGGGCTCGGGAGAAGGCTGCTGAAGTCTCTGGAGGAGACTGTTGGAGGCATTGGGCAGAGTACTGGCTTGGCGCAGTACTCTTGCTGTGTAGGTCTTGGGACCTGTGGCTTAGTTCCTGTGATGAACTGCCCTCTGAACTACATTGTAAGTTATATTCTGTTTCGCCAAGCTAATTTTATTCCCTGTCTCACTGCTTATGTGTACCACCCCATTTATCTAAACCCCAATGTACTCCTGTTCCCAAATATATTATTGTACAAGGACTTAATAATAAACTGTGTTTGAGTAGAATAGTAATATTCACTGTCCCCGTTATTAGCTATTCCTATTTCTCATATTTTATTATGTTTATATGAGTGAAGAGTGGGCGAGGCATATGTTAGTGAGTAGTGTAGAGTTAATGAGAATGTCGTGGTGGTCACCACTGACCTGTCATTACCTACCTACCTCCGCTAATCACCTCACTCCTACCACCTCGCCTCTCCCCTGCCTACATAATCCCCTACTCCCATATTCCCCACTTTTATCCTATTCAATCATTACCCCCCTACATGACATGGTGTCTAAGCGGTGGTGGTTCTTCTTATTTTTATAGTAGGAACCAGTCTCACGTGCCTTATTTTTGACTGCTCGGTTATACTTATGCTACCATTTGCTACCATTTGATTTTGTGTGTTATTATAATATTATAATCCTAGTGACCTTAACTGACCTTTTCTTGACAGTGGGTCTGAATAATTGTTTGGTTGTATTATTATATTTGGTGGAGTTGGTTGTTGGTTTGAGATAAATGGTGGAGAATATCATTATTTGGGTGAGACTTTTGGGGGAAGCAATTACTGGCCGAAATTGAATATTTACAGAGGAATGAGAAGTCACCCAGCCCACCTTGGAAGACTCACCCACAACTGTCACCAATTGAAGAGTTGCCTATGATTGCTGTCCACCTGATGTGCCCAGTCACCCAGCTGATGTGCCAAGTCACCCAGCTGATGTGCCCCAGTAGATGTATTGCTGCCTTGGTCTGTCATCCAGTGTAGTGGGTGTCTGTCTGCGTCACCCAGCCTCTGTGACCATCACCCACGGACCGCCAGTTACCCGCAGTTGCCAGGGATGGGTGACCGCACCTGCTGTTGATGACCTGAAGTGACCTCACCTCACCTCGAGCAACTGACCATAGCCTGCTACTGCTGATGTCGGCTGCTGTGATGCTGCTGAGATGCTGTAGCCGTGCTGCTATGCTGTGGCCGTGCTGAGATGCTGTAGCCGTGATGCAATGCTGTGGCCGTGCTGTGTGCTGCTGTGATGTTGAGATGCTGCGGCCGTGCTGTGATGTTGAGACGCTGCGGCCGTGCTGTGATGCTGGGACCGTGCTGCGATGCTGTAGCCGTGCTGCGATGCTGTGGCCGTGCTGTGTGCTGCTGTGATACGGCCATGCTATGTGCTGCTGTGATACGGCCGTGCTGTGATGATGGATATGCTGTGGCCGTGCTGTGATGCTGCGATGCTGCCTAGCTCAAGAGATGGCGGTGATGCTGCAGTGGTGTGTGAGGGATTCTGGCTGGTGTGCCAGGACAGGAGAATCTACTATGAAGGAGTTGCCATCCTCGGAGATGTGGAAGGATGTGAGCCGCGGAGATGGACTCCAGCTGCTGGGACCAGCCTGCTTTCAAGGGCGGCATGGAGGTGTGTCCTGCCTTGCTGGTCGACCTGTGCGACAGGTATGCGGGGATGCCCTGCCAGCCATGAGAGACAATTAAGAGTGTGAGATGTCCCCAGCCTACTTTGACTTGCCAGAAGTGTTAGTGTTACCTGTGTGGAATAAGGTGACCTTGAAAACGGTCCAGTGATTATGGCCGCCTTGTTTTATGAGGCCAGTGAATCCTAGTAGTGGCATAGGATAATGGAGGGTCTTAGCTGCGATGCCTGCCCTGTCTCGATTTTCAGATGTTGTAGTGTGCATGTGAAGTGTGCCGAAAATGCGACCTTGGTGGTCGTGAAGTGGTCCAGTTGCAGTTACTTGAAAGAATGCAACCCGTTGGAGCAGTTTTCCACGCTATAGAAGCCTAGAGAGGTTTGGCCCAATGGTTAACGTGCGAGGGTGACTAGCATTGGCTAGTGCATTTCTAGTAGAAGTAGGGAAGGCACTGGAGCCCGATATTTAGGTTTAAGGAGAAATGACGGGTAAGGAGGCTTTGCACCAGAGAGCGACTGTTATGCTGGCCAACTGCCAGGTGTACTGATTATGCTGCCTTGTGGTAGTTGAGGAGGTTGAGGGAAACATATGTAGTTGAATAATTGTATTATGTATAATTTTGTCTTTGTATTGTAATAGATTTAAGGGATTAGGATTAAAATAGTCTAATAACTAGGACAAATTGTCCTAGTTCTCAGATATTTTAAATTGGGGGAGAAAGGGGGATGTGATGTAGTCCAGCTGGGCTTGTGAGGTCTCTAGGGAGACCTAATTATATGGTCACACCTTGCCTTGGCAAACGTCTGTAGCCACGCCCACGTCTGAGGTCTTTTGTTCTTGACGCCTCAGACCTAGGCGTCAGGTCGTACACGTGGTTGTGGAGGGTGCTTGGACCACCATAAAAGCCCAAGGAAGAGCATGATCAGGAGATTCGAGCGGAGCTGCTGCTGGGATGCAGAGCTCCTGAGCAGAGGAGATTCGAGCGGAGCTGCTGCTGGGGTGCAGGGCTCGGGAGAAGGCTGCTGAAGTCTCTGGAGGAGACTGTTGGAGGCATTGGGCAGAGTACTGGCTTGGCGCAGTACTCTTGCTGTGTAGGTCTTGGGACCTGTGGCTTAGTTCCTGTGATGAACTGCCCTCTGAACTACATTGTAAGTTATATTCTGTTTCGCCAAGCTAATTGTATTCCCTGTCTCACTGCTTATGTGTACCACCCCATTTATCTAAACCCCAATGTACTCCTGTTCCCAAATATATTATTGTACAAGGACTTAATAATAAACTGTGTTTGAGTAGAATAGTAATATTCACTGTCCCCGTTATTAGCTATTCCTATTTCTCATATTTTATTATGTTTATATGAGTGAAGAGTGGGCGAGGCATATGTTAGTGAGTAGTGTAGAGTTAATGAGAATGTCGTGGTGGTCACCACTGACCTGTCATTACCTACCTACCTCCGCTAATCACCTCACTCCTACCACCTCGCCTCTCTCCTGCCTACATAATCCCCTACTCCCATATTCCCCACTTTTATCCTATTCAATCATTACCCCCCTACATGACACCACAACTCTATTACCAAACCAGTGCTTTCCTATATCCTTCCTGAATCTGAATTTTCAGCTGGAAATTTTCAGCACGTTATTTACATCCCCTTTTTTTATTCCTGTTTTCCATTTATACACCTCAATCATGTCCCCCCTAATTCTATGACTTTCGAGAGAGTGCAGATTCAGGGCCCTCAGTTTATCCTCATAGGGAAGATTTCTGATACATCGGATCAACTTTGTCATCCTCCTCTGTACGTTTTCCAGTGCATTTATATCCATTCTGTAATACGGTGACCAGTGGGTAGTGGGTTTGTGTCAACCATCTCTGATATTGTTTTAATGTCACCTTTGCACTATTTATAGCATTTCTGGTGTATTTTTAAATGTTTATACAGTAGTGTATTGTTATTTATTTTTTTTTATTATCACACCGGCCGATTCCCACCAAGGCAGGGTGGCCCGAAAAAGAAAAACTTTCACCATCATTCACTCCATCACTGTCTTGCCAGAAGGGTGCTTTACACTACAGTTTTTAAACTGCAACATTAACACCCCTCCTTCAGAGTGCAGGCACTGTACTTCCCATCTCCAGGACTCAAGTCCGGCCTGCCGGTTTCCCTGAATCCCTTCATAAATGTTACTTTGCTCACACTCCAACAGCACGTCAAGTATTAAAAACCATTTGTCTCCATTCACTCCTATCAAACACGCTCACGCATGCCTGCTGGAAGTCCAAGCCCCTCGCACACAAAACCTCCTTTACCCCCTCCCTCCAACCCTTCCTAGGCCGACCCCTACCCCGCCTTCCTTCCACTACAGACTGATACACTCTTGAAGTCATTCTGTTTCGCTCCATTCTCTCTACATGTCCGAACCACCTCAACAACCCTTCCTCAGCCCTCTGGACAACAGTTTTGGTAATCCCGCACCTCCTCCTAACTTCCAAACTACGAATTCTCTGCATTATATTCACACCACACATTGCCCTCAGACATGACATCTCCACTGCCTCCAGCCTTCTCCTGTATTGTATATTGTAATAAATAGAATAGAGGAAATCAGCTCTAACATACATTATTTAGGTATGAATATTGGTTGTTGTAAGTCTGAGTCATCGGTAAACGAGTATGTCGCTAAGTAAGGAGAGGCTGTACTCTATTCACATAATTATATTACATATAAAGAACTGTATTGAAGATTATAAACAAGTTGTTTCATGACAAAATTTTCAACATGAATAAAGTTTTCAATAACACAAGTAAATAAGGTCTCATCAAGACTGACATAACACAAAAAAACGTTTTTATGCAGCCGATAAGTACCTCACAAACTGCTATATAGAACGACAACCACAAGCAAAACACTGTAAAAATCACTATTGGTATTTTTTTTTTTTCCAACACACCAGCCATATCCCACCGAGGCAAGGTGACCTAAAAAGAAAAATGAAAGTTTTCCTTTCCTCTTACGACATGCATAGCTTACAGAGGAAGAATTCTTTTTCATTTCCCCATGGAGAATATTGCTATAGTGCACTCAAGATTGCAAATTGACAGTAAAATGACCACAAATTCAATAGAAAACATGAAATAACCACGGAAATTACCTAAATAAATTATGTACAGTTTGTTGTTGGTATTCAACAATGTACAAGGGGTACAGTAAGTTGTGTAAAGCAAGTTGACTTCAATTTTTTTATTATCTGGAAAACCCCAGCCCCTTCAAGTCAGATAACTGAGGATTCACTGTATTGTATTCACCATTCATTGCTGATATTTTATGCACAATCAAATAAATCTCACAAACACAAGGATAATTTATAAACAAAATACTATATACAAAAAGCTCAGCAACACACAGTACTTACTGTATATGAAATTGGACTCACAAATCATCCCAAAAATGAGAAGAATAAATAAAACAATAAAGAATAGCTGAATGGCAAGTAAAAGAAAGCCATGAAAGTATTGCACCTTAACCTAAAAAAAATTACAATTCAAACAAACCATTAGAGAAAAATGGAAGAGCAAAAAACCTGCTATAAAACACTGACTTCATATTAACAAAGTGTAATCTAAGAAAAGTGTTACACATACATTAAAAAATATTTCTTGACAGAGTGGTAGATAGCTGGAATGGAATGCAAAGGGACATGTGTGTATTCTATTCCTACTACTACTACTCCTCTAGACATTAAATAATTATATGACAAAAAACACTTTAGTGCAACACCATTAGCATAGATCTGCTCCTGCAACTAGAAATACATTACCACAAATAGGTATTAACAAGTGCCTCTTTGCATATTAGTTCAACAGAAACAGATTTTTTGCTAAATAATAAGTTTCTGCTTCAGAGATGATTCTGGATTTCTGGTAGTCCTTCATTAAGTCATAATAGAAGCATTTTTTTTAATTACTCTAGTTACTATAGAACAAGTCTATACTGTACTAAGAAAAATTATTCGCTTAAACACTATGACATTTAGAGTATGGTAACGAAGGGCATTCTATAGCTTTACCTCATAAATAGCAAAGCGTGTAGTAGAGTATGTGAGCTGTCTGAGAAGGGATGCTGACAGACCATTGTACAGAGCAAAAAATCCCTGGTTCTTCACTATATGAACAGCCATCTGACCACCACCCATTTGTTTGATTTGTTGAGTCTGAAGATGAACCTGTTGAAAAAATAATTTATTTATTTATTTATTTTTTATTTATTTATTTATTTATTTATTAATTTGAACATGATACAGAGAAGTACAAAGAATACAATTTTTAAAGTGCAGCAAATCACCCAAAAAAATATTTGAAAGCTAAATCGTATTTTTAATTAATTTTATGGAACAAGCAATCTTAGCTGAACACATCCCCAAATTAGCGAACATCCTTACTAAATGCTATAGATACCCTCAGCCAGCCTTCCACTGTAACACACAATAAAAAAAAAGGGAGACGACTTATGTGAACTTCTCATGCTTTTGTTGAAAGTTATCAGCTGTAAATTCCAGCAGCAAGTGTTCACTGTACAACAATGAAAACTGGAGTAACAAGGCTGTTTTCTTTCATACTGTACAAAATAAAACTATATAGAGGTTGGAGGGAGAGGGTATCTGTGATCAGGGGGGCAAACAACAATAGCTGCGATTAATGATCACATTTTTCTCATCAAGCAGACACATGCAGCATTCTAAGTTGCCAATAAGTGGAGAAGGTGACTTCAAATACAGGTGTTCACAGTAGACAAAATTGGGTTGTTTCCTCTCATTTTTTTAAGAGCTGAATAAAGCAGCTGTTGACCTTGATGCTCACTACCCACCTCAGTGATCAACAAAACTGGATGTTTTTTGGTTGTTTGATACTGGGTGAAGAAAGAGTGGAAGGCACGATCATTGCTCTTGGTTTAGCTGTTTTTAGTGTAGACTCTCCATCTTCTTTCAACAAACTGGTTGCATCTCACCAAAGCACAGTGGTCCCAAAAGAAAAACAAATCTCTCTTTTTAACTTTAGTAATGTATACAGGAGAAGAGGTTACTAGCCTCTTGCTCCCGGTATGTCAGTTGCCTCTTACGACACGCATAGTTTACAGAGGAAGAATTCTGACTCCATCTAAATGCAGATAAAATGAAAGCCAGCATTTAATTGGTAACTCCTCTCATTCCTTTCAGATATTTCTGAATTATAGTGCTTTAATGGAGAATATAGAAAGTGCGCTTAGATCAAAATAAATGTAACATTCCATAAGCAGTGCATTTACTAATGATAGCAAGACAAAAATTTACTATGCTTTCTGGCTCACTTCACTGCTCTTTAATAAATCAGGGGAGAAAAATACAACAGGTCTGAGGTCTTGATAGCTTACAGGTAGAGCTAGTCCTGGATGAACACAAGATTTCTAGTAATGCTGAGGGCAAGCAAAGTGAAAATCTATGGCATTAGCAAAGAAAATACAAGTGCTAGCAGTTGACATGGCATGAGTGTAGGAGTTAATGAGTCTACGGTTCATACCATTGTGAAGAGTGAGAAATCCATAAATGAAAGTACATTTCTTCTGCTCAAAAGGCTTAGGTATGTGCAGCTCAATTAAACAGACGTTTCTGAACACCTGGCTCCAGAAAAGCAGTGAAAGATGTGGCACTTAGTGATGCTGTGATTTGGGAGTAGGCACATCCACAGAAGAACCACAACTTTCCACGTTGGCCCAGTAACTTCATTCCCCCACCCTCGACAAGATATTGAACTTCAGGAAGTCAGCACTGCCAAAATGTCAGGTGAGGAACTGCTTTAAAACCTATTTTAATATTTTTTTCCAATACTGTACTATAAATACAAAAAAATTATGTGCCTCAGAATCTGAAAACCAAGTCTTACTTTTCTCATAAGATATTAATTTCCTATAAAAGACTTTTAATACAAAGCAACAAGGGTTTTCAGGAAGGTATCTACCTTCTTATACAGGAGGACTCCCACTTTACAATGCTTTGCTTTACAGCATTTTGCTAATACAGCGGCTTTCATTATACCCATTCTTCACATATTCAGACTTCCTACAATAAATATAGTATTCACCATTCAATATAAGCTTAGGATGAAAATATTTTAAAGTAAGTATTGTGTGTCCTGTATATGCATTTTTTTAGGCCTAGCTCCACTGGCCTTCCTGTCCATACAAGAGTCTACCATGTAACAAACCTATATGATTTTATAGATTCAAGGCAAACAGAAATAAGAGATGTACCAATGAGTCATCACAAGGCAGTTGGGTATGGTGGTTTGCCTGCAGATTCACATAAAAACAATTCATTCAGTCTTCTAAGAATATTAATGAAAGAATGCATTATAGTACATAATCAAGGCTCATAAAAACCTACAGAAAAAAAAAGATAAATAAAAAATGCAACATTATCACCAATCATTGATTATTATTCTATTTAGGGAAAAGTGCTAAACCTGTAGTGTGTCAGGAAAAAGACATGTATAGTTCAGGATAGTATTTATTAAAAAAACGTCTCTCATAAGAACTGAAGAAGCCACGAGTGGCAAAACATTTCCTCTAATAAATGTCCTGAACTGTACATAAGTGTTTTTATGGTATCGCCATACCATTTTTCATGTAGGGGTCATACAAAGCCTGGGACAATGGCCAGCAATTAGGTTTGATCCAAGGAAAGATAGGTCCAATACTTTGCATCAAGAATCCCTCACCAGCATCAAGGAAATTTCCTCTTTGAAACTGTCATACTGTACAAGATCATTTTTGTTTTCAACCCGTCTGTCGTCTGCTCTATACGAGCAGAGCTCTATTCATGACAGGCGAGGTTCCTTAGTTTTGTTTCTTCGATTTTAGTAATACAGTGGAACCTCAAAAATCAAACTTAATCCGTTCCAGGGGCTAGTTCTAAATTCGAAAAGTCTGAAATTCGAAGCAATATTTCCCAAAAGAAATAATGGAAATACAATTAATCCGTTCCAGAAACCCAAAAATATTCACACAAAAAATACATTTTATAGATTAATTACAGTTTTACATACAACAAATATTATAGTTTTTAATTAGGTATAGTAATACATATAAAATAACATTTTTACTTACCTTTATTGAAGATTGGTTATGGAATCTGGAAGATAGGGAGGAGGAGAGAGGGAGTTGGGGTTAGTATTTGGAAGGAGAATCCCCCTCCATGAGGACTAAAGGTAAAGTCCTCTCTGGGGTTACTTCCCTTCTCTGTCTTTTAATGCCTCTAGGACCAGCTTCAGAGTCACTGGACCCCTGTCTCACAAAATAACTGTCCACAGTCCTCTGTTTCTGGCACCTCTTTAACATTTCCCTAAAATGGGACATGGTTCTGTCACTGAACTTGTTGCAAAGATGGCTTGTTTCAGCTTGCTCAGGGTGGTACTTCTGCACAAATATTTGAACATCATTCCACTTGGCACAAATCTCCTTAATCTTTGAAGAAGGCACCTCATCCACTCCCTATATTAACACCTTTCGCAACATCAGCTTCCTTGATTCGTTCTTTCTTTGACAAGATAGAACCGATGGTCGACTTGTTTTTCCCATACATCCTAGCAAGCTCTAAGTCTCACACCACTCTCATACTTCTGTATTATTTCCTTCTTCACAGCTATGGTGTTTCTCACTTTCTTTACCACAGGGGTACCACTTCCAAGTTTCTTTGGGCCCATGGCAGCTTATTTCACAGTCCCACAAGCACTAAACACAACGAAATAATCATAAAATGCGTGAATGAGAGCGCAGGTTAGTGTTCACTCAAGCATAAACAAAGCTAGACTGCTCACGGCGCCTGCGTGGGAACGCGGAGAGAGTGGGCCGGCAGACAGGTCACGTGCCCGGCGGTCCGAAAATAGGGGCGCATTCAATAATAGGGACACTGTCTGAAAAAATGGTCCTATTTTCGAAACGTTCGATATGTGATATGTTCAATTTTTGAGGTTCCACTGTACATTTGTCAAGGTAAATTCTGTATGTACTTTGCATATTGGAAATTGTTCACCAAAAAAGAATAGTACCAATTCAAAAACCTTGGAGTAAGTTGTTATTAACTGCATTCAGAGCAGGAAGAAAGACCTCAACTTATCAAAGTTTTCCTAGCCAAGCATTTGACTTTTTCCATGATGCTTCCCAATGAAAATGAAACCAGTAGACAAGAGTCTACAAACAGAAGGTCTAAGAACACTTATTCATCTATCTCCCCTATTCAAGATTCAATACTGGGACTTTTCAGTCATAAATTCACAGTGCAGTGGGCCATACTACCATATCATTGATATGTTCATGTATACTAATTTTAAAATGCCACTTTTCAACAGACCTTCAGAAGATCAAGGGGGTGTGTACAGCAGGCAGCTCCACAAGAGGCCATGCCTCCAAAGTACCATTTGGCTAACCGTTGGTCCTCCATGTTGCTGCTAGCCCTTCTACACCAATGATTTTCGTGTCTGTCCCCGTCGTCACTCTCTGAAAAGCCATTTATCAGAAGAGATTGCAATCAACAAATTCTGAAAGGATATTTAGTATCACAGTACAAGATTAATATAAAATTTAAAAAATAAAAAGGAATGAAAGTTATTAACATTTACATTCACTCTTCATGTCCTATATTAAATTATTCCATAATACTGTACTGTACTGTATAGAACGGTTTGCATACATGTACAGTGGACCCCCGGTTAACGATATTTTTTCACTCCAGAAGTATGTTCAGGTGCCTGTACTGACCGAATTTGTTCCCATAAGGAATATTGTGAAGTAGATTAGTCCATTTCAGACCCCCATACATACACGTACAAACGCACTTACATAAATACACTTACATAATTGGTCTCGTTCGGAGGTAATCGTTATGCGGGGGTCCACTGTATTTTAGTGTCAGTCTGTTCCATGGAGTGGGCCAAGATTCAATGCAACCTGGGAAATAATCTATGAATGGTAGAACAAATTTAAATTTTATTCATGAAATTTATGGCTGAAGTAGAAAAAAATAGTGTCTGCTGTGAGGATATTAATCCTGCCCCAATAAAATAGAGGTCACAGTGAATAACATACAGTATAATAATGAGACAATTAAGAATGAGGATAAAAGTTAGAGAGAGAAGGCAAATCTGGGTATTTCACACTGATGCATTCAACCTTAAAGCAGAACACAACAAGACTGATACTGGTATTCTTAATATTCCCACCAAGGCAGGGTGGCCCGAAAAAGAAAAACTTTCACCATCATTCACTCCATCACTGTCTTGCCAGAAGGGTGCTTTACACTACAGTTTTTAAACTGCAACATTAACACCCCTCCTTCAGAGTGCAGGCACTGTACTTCCCATCTCCAGGACTCAAGTCCGGCCTGCCGGTTTCCCTGAATCCCTTCATAAATGTTACTTTGCTCACACTCCAACAGCACGTCAAGTATTAAAAACCATTTGTCTCCATTCACTCCTATCAAACACGCTCACGCATGCCTGCTGGAAGTCCAAGCCCCTCGCACACAAAACCTCCTTTACCCCCTCCCTCCAACCCTTCCTAGGCCGACCCCTACCCCGCCTTCCTTCCACTACAGACTGATACACTCTTGAAGTCATTCTGTTTCGCTCCATTCTCTCTACATGTCCGAACCACCTCAACAACCCTTCCTCAGCCCTCTGGACAACAGTTTTGGCAATCCCGCACCTCCTCCTAACTTCCAAACTACGAATTCTCTGCATTATATTCACACCACACATTGCCCTCAGACATGACATCTCCACTGCCTCCAGCCTTCTCCTCGCTGCAACATTCATCACCCACGCTTCACACCCATATAAGAGCGTTGGTAAAACTATACTCTCATACATTCCCCTCTTTGCCTCCAAGGACAAAGTTCTTTGTCTCCACAGACTCCTAAGTGCACCACTCACTCTTTTTCCCTCATCAATTCTATGATTCACCTCATCTTTCATAGACCCATCCGCTGACACGTCCACTCCCAAATATCTGAATACGTTCACCTCCTCCATACTCTCTCCCTCCAATCTGATATTCAATCTTTCATCACCTAATCTTTTTGTTATCCTCATAACCTTACTCTTTCCTGTATTCACCTTTAATTTTCTTCTTTTGCACACCCTACCAAATTCATCCACCAATCTCTGCAACTTCTCTTCAGAATCTCCCAAGAGCACAGTGTCATCAGCAAAGAGCAGCTGTGACAACTCCCACTTTGTGTGTGATTCTTTATCTTTTAACTCCACGCCTCTTGCCAAGACCCTCGCATTTACTTCTCTTACAACCCCATCTATAAATATATTAAACAACCACGGTGACATCACACATCCTTGTCTAAGGCCTACTTTTACTGGGAAAAAATTTCCCTCTTTCCTACATACTCTAACTTGAGCCTCACTATCCTCGTAAAAACTCTTCACTGCTTTCAGTAACCTACCTCCTACACCATACACTTGCAACATCTGCCACATTGCCCCCCTATCCACCCTGTCATACGCCTTTTCCAAATCCATAAATGCCACAAAGACCTCTTTAGCCTTATCTAAATACTGTTCACTTATATGTTTCACTGTAAACACCTGGTCCACACACCCCCTACCTTTCCTAAAGCCTCCTTGTTCATCTGCTATCCTATTCTCCGTCTTACTCTTAATTCTTTCAATTATAACTCTACCATACACTTTACCAGGTACACTCAACAGACTTATCCCCCTATAATTTTTGCACTCTCTTTTATCCCCTTTGCCTTTATACAAAGGAACTATGCATGCTCTCTGCCAATCCCTAGGTACCTTACCCTCTTCCATACATTTATTAAATAATTGCACCAACCACTCCAAAACTATATCCCCACCTGCTTTTAACATTTCTATCTTTATCCCATCAATCCCGGCTGCCTTACCCCCTTTCATTTTACCTACTGCCTCACGAACTTCCCCCACACTCACAACTGGCTCTTCCTCACTCCTACAAGATGTTATTCCTCCTTGCCCTATACACGAAATCACAGCTTCCCTATCTTCATCAACATTTAACAATTCCTCAAAATATTCCTTCCATCTTCCCAATACCTCTAACTCTCCATTTAATAACTCTCCTCTCCTATTTTTAACTGACAAATCCATTTGTTCTCTAGGCTTTCTTAACTTGTTAATCTCACTCCAAAACTTTTTCTTATTTTCAACAAAATTTGTTGATAACATCTCACCCACTCTCTCATTTGCTCTCTTTTTACATTGCTTCACCACTCTCTTAACTTCTCTCTTTTTCTCCATATACTCTTCCCTCCTTGCATCACTTCTACTTTGTAAAAACTTCTCATATGCTAACTTTTTCTCCCTTACTACTCTCTTTACATCATCATTCCACCAATCGCTCCTCTTCCCTCCTGCACCCACTTTCCTGTAACCACAAACTTCTGCTGAACACTCTAACACTACATTTTTAAACCTACCCCATACCTCTTCGACCCCATTGCCTATGCTCTCATTAGCCCATCTATCCTCCAATAGCTGTTTATATCTTACCCTAACTGCCTCCTCTTTTAGTTTATAAACCTTCACCTCTCTCTTCCCTGATGCTTCTATTCTCCTTGTATCCCATCTACCTTTTACTCTCAGTGTAGCTACAACTAGAAAGTGATCTGATATATCTGTGGCCCCTCTATAAACATGTACATCCTGAAGTCTACTCAACAGTCTTTTATCTACCAATACATAATCCAACAAACTACTGTCATTTCGCCCTACATCATATCGTGTATACTTATTTATCCTCTTTTTCTTAAAATATGTATTACCTATAACTAAACCCCTTTCTATACAAAGTTCAATCAAAGGGCTCCCATTATCATTTACACCTGGCACCCCAAACTTACCTACCACACCCTCTCTAAAAGTTTCTCCTACTTTAGCATTCAAGTCCCCTACCACAATTACTCTCTCACTTGGTTCAAAGGCTCCTATACATTCACTTAACATCTCCCAAAATCTCTCTCTCTCCTCTGCGTTCCTCTCTTCTCCAGGTGCATACACGCTTATTATGACCCACTTCTCGCATCCAACCTTTACTTTAATCCACATAATTCTTGAATTTACACATTCATATTCTCTTTTCTCCTTCCATAACTGATCATTTAACATTACTGCTACTCCTTCCTTTGCTCTAACTCTCTCAGATACTCCAGATTTAATCCCATTTATTTCCCCCCACTGAAACTCTCCTACCCCCTTCAGCTTTGTTTCGCTTAGGGCCAGGACATCCAACTTCTTTTCATTCATAACATCAGCAATCATCTGTTTCTTGTCATCCGCACTACATCCACGCACATTTAAGCAACCCAGTTTTATAAAGTTTTTCTTCTTCTCTTTTTTAGTAATTGTATACAGGAGAAGGGGTTACTAGCCCATTGCTCCCGGCATTTTAGTCGCCTCATACGACACGCATGGCTTACGGAGGAAAGATTCTTTTCCACTTCCCCATGGACAATAGAAGAAATAAAAAAGAACAAGAGCTATTTAGAAAAAGGAGAAAAACCTAGATGTATGTATATATATATATGCATGTGCGTGTCTGTGAAGTGTGACCAAAGTGTAAGTAGGAGTAGCAAGATATCCCTGTTATCTTAGCGTGTTTATGAGACAGAAAAAGAAACCAGCAATCCTACCATCATGCAAAACAGTTACAGGTTTTTGTTTCACAGTCATCTGGCAGGACGGTAGTACTTCCCTGGGTGGTTGCTGTCTACCAACCTACTACCTAATGGTAGTAATGGTATTCTTAATGTTGTGAATAAGAAAATACTTTATTATAAGTACAGTGGACCCCAGAGTTTCGGCAGCCTCGATTTTCGTGAAATTCGACCTTCGGCAGGATTTTTTGGAAAAATTTGGCCTAGAGTTTCGTGAAAAACTCGTGTTTCAGCGACCGTCCAGTACCCGTCCGCCCGTCACCGCGCACACAAAGCCAGTCTCCCACGCCATTCACGCTCAGTGTGCCATTGTTACCAACACGTGACCATCAGTCCACGGGTTCATACAATACATTTCGTAATAATCCATTGTTTTTTGTGCTTGCAACTGCTAAATAAGTCATCATGGACCCAAAGAAAGCTAGTGCAAGCCCTTTGATAAATAAAGTGAGTGACGGGGATGTGGAAGAGTTGGTGGAGGACCACAGGGAAGAGATAATCACTGACGAACTGCAAGAGCTTCAACTGGAACAGCATCAGACCACAGCCGAGGAACTTGCCTCAGAGGAGGAGGAAGAGGGAGTGGATGAGGTGCCTTCTTCAGTGATTAAGGACATGTGTGGAATGTGGAATGAGTTGCAAAGTTTTGTTGAAAAGTATCACCCTGACCAAGCCATATCTGCAACATGTACAATGACAGTGTTGTGTCCCACTTCAGGGAAATCTTAAAGAAACGCCAGAAAAAGGCCTCTCTGGATAGATATTTTGTGCGCCAGAGGTCCAGTGACTCTCACGTTGTTCCCAGTGGCATTAAAAGAAGAAGGGAAGTAACCCCAGATAAGGACTTGCTACCTAAAGTCCTAATGGAAGGAGATTCTCCTTCCAAACAATAGTGTACACCTTCCTCCTATCACCTCCTCCCATCTTCCATCCACCCAGAAGTCTTCAGTAAAGGTAAGTGTAATGTTATTATTATTTATTTTAAATGCATGTACTTGATTTCTGATTGTTTTCATTATGTAAATCTTTATTTAATTTGAAAAAATACTTTATTTTAATATTTTTGGGTGTCTGGAACGGATTAATTTTATTTCCATTATTTCTTATAGGGAAAATGGTTTTGAGTTTCATGAATTTCGACCTTCGGCGGGCTCTCTGGAACGGATTAATCACGAAACTCGGGGGTCCACTGTATTTTAAATCACAGGCTTCCTTTCCCAGCCAGGGACAGTAAGCCTGTGATTTAGATAAGATTTAGTATTTGGGTTAAATATATAATAACTAAGTTTAAATACAGTTTTATAAATTTCTATATTGGTTGCATTAACCACACATGGTACCTAATTGCTACAGACATATGTACATTGGTTATAAATTATGAAGATTTTATTTAGGACAATCCAACAAAATCAGTGTGACTCGTTTCCATTCATCAGTCATTAGGTGCATTAAGTAAAGAAAATTATATGAGAAATATGGGAATAAAATAAGTAAATAATGAAAATAAAAAGCCTGAGCAAAGCGGAAAAATGCAAGCAAAGAAGAGAATAAGTTTTAATTATTGCTAGTTTTGCATTTACACTTTTAACCCTTAAACTGTCCAAACGTAGATCTGCGTTTGTGCGCATAGCACTCTGACCTTGATTTTCTTCATAAGAAAGAATGTATAAAAATGTAGATCTACGTTCGGAGAGCTACGTGAGCGATCGTAGATCTACGTTTGGACAGTTTAAGGGTTAAATTAGATTTTTGTTCACTTGTAGGTTACAAAGAAAAATACATTTAATACTTGACCTCGAAATACGAAAAACTCACAAGTGAATATATTTAGGTCATAGAGAGAAAATGTTTTCACTTCTGTCAATTATAATAGTAAAGCTGAAGGCAATTAGATGCATTATGTACTGCAATTACAGCATTTTTAAAATCAAAAGTCTGCCAAAGAAATAGTTAAAAAATAATAATTCTTTACCAGATGAAGGTAACATTAAGACAGAAGATTTGAATTTTTACATGCCATACAGTACCATGCTGTAAAACTGTGATAATTTATAGTTCCCAAAAATTTATAAATCTGATATGACAGTTTATATCACATACTAGTTATGGAAGTATGGACTTCAGCTGAATTTTTTGCACACTCATGAATAATCATAGTATGAACAATCTTGGAAAACAATCGATTGCCTTACCTAACAGGCTAATTTCTCCTATCTCAAGAACTTACAGGCTATATCTTGAGAATGTTTAATGTCTCTGAATATTTAGCAAAAGACATATTTTCTCATTTATCTCAGATCCTATAAGCAAAGAAATATCCACATAAAAGTTATGTACAGTATAAGTGCCCTGTAGCTCAGTTGGTAGCACACTCAGCTCACACGTATGAGTGTGTGTGGTTTGATCCTCAGTACAAGTGGAAACACTGGGTGTGTTTCCTTACATCTGCTGTCCCTGTTAATCAAGCAGCAAGCAGGTACCTGGGTGTTAGTTGACTGGTGTGGGTCACATCCTGGGGACTAAATTAACCTAAGTTGTCCGAAATGCTCTGAATAACCTGGGGCTTTCTATACAGTATGTTATGGATGTTAGCTAGGTCTGTACAAGTTGCATCAGGTATACTTGTAGAAATAAAGATTATTATTATTATAGTAATACAGCCTGATTGATAAGGCAAGCATCAGACAAGTTTAGCCAGGGGCCAGACTGCAGGAGTAGGAAAACTCTCGAAACCTACCGAAGGTAAAAAAAACAAAAGTATGATAAAAAAAATGGGTACTATACTGCACCAAAGCAACATGTACATATCCACAAACAAATATGGCAAATCTAGAGAGAGAAATTAGCTTGAAGTGACTGACAATCACAAAAAAATAAATATGCACTGGCATGTTTGGAATCTCAAGTTTATACTCTGAAAATGCATTAGGTGCAACTAGAATTACAAATTTTACCAACATATATAATTAAAACTGCAAAATAAACTTGCCTGAAAAGCTGTGTATAATGTAAGTTTTGTGAAAATATACCACACTGATCCTACACTATCATTTAATTAAGTCTGTGCATTTTTTAAATTATAATTTGAAGTTTATTTTGGATTTATTCAATTAAACTATGTCCATATTTTTGCAGGTATAAATGTTGAAGGGGTTCATTGAAGTGTAGGTAGCAAGGAATACCAGTGGATGGGCTGTTAGAGGGTTATTTCCTCAAAAGTACAAGGGCACCATGCGAGACATGAACACCAGGAAAAGAAAGAGAAGGAACAACAATGGTTAAAAATGACCATAATTTTTTTTTAAAGGGGTGGACTGGTAAGCCAGTAGAAGGCCTTGGTCAAAAGCTCCAATAGCGGGTCATCACCTGACCAAGACCCGCGTCAGGAAACACTTGTCCTGTTTCCTGACGAACTTTACCTAACCTAACCTAACCAGGAAAAGAATACCAAAAACTAATGCAGCAGCATTTTTATACTTAGCAATGTGAAGCAACACGTACAGCACTGAAGTAGTTTTTGTTAGTGATCGTTTGATTTTTATGAATAAATAAGTAAATATTAAATGTGTAAATAGGTATCCATTTTTATAAGAAAGGACTAAATTGGCAAAAGTCAGTGCCTGGAGAATAGGAGGTAAGTAGGTTTGATCTGAGGAAGGGGAGAGTAGCACTAATTCCAAAGATAAAATTAACAACCAATGCTACAAACATGAATAAAATGCTCAACAAAAATAAATATCATACAAAGTCAAAATAACCAGAATCAATTAAAAACCACATAACAGCATTAATGTCTAAAACCACAATGAAAGTTCTCCAAGGTCCCCAAAGGCACCAAGTAATTATATAATCCATGGCAAAGGCGAAAATACCTAGGCCTCTGGCACTGTTAAAATATGTTCCACAGTTAGCATGTAACAAGCTACAGGCAGCCCCCGCGGGTTTAGTTCAGGGCCACTGCTGTAAAATAAATCACAATCTTTTTCAGAAATGCATGTAAAAGCTCTAATTCCCCTGATCAAGAGCCCTTCACCTGCATCAAGACACCTGACTTCCCCTGAAGGGAGAAACTACACAGCTACCTTATGTAAAGTTGCATGGCACTTAACAAGTTGCTAAGTGACTCGATTATTACAAAGTACTCAGCAACCAACATTGACTTTATAATAGTGAAGCCTCCATGATGCAGAATATTCAATCAGTCAGTAAAAAATAACACCATATTAATTTCCAATCACGAGCCAGTACACATATTGAAGCTTATGGTGTCTCCCAGCCAGCACACATATTACAGGATGGCACTCACAGCTGGTACCCAGGTGGCACCAGTGCCACAAGTCTTGATCTGGAAGAAGAAGAAAGCAGAGTAGAAGGCAGCAATGGAAGCAATACACTAACAACCTTGGCAACTCACTTGGACACTTGCCAGAAAAAAACGAAACGTATTGAAAATGTTCACTTACTTATATATTAACATTATATCTACTGATTAAAGACATTTTTCTCCATTATATGAATTATTGGAAAATATACAGTGTGCTAGGAAACACCTGGTGTTTTTAAGGTTTATTATTGTTTTGTTTTATGGTTGGTGGGGAAAATATGGTCTATAAAATTAGCAAAGAGAACGAAAACCAGTCAGAAATTCTGATATTTAAGCCCATTGGTGAACCAATGAGAGTTAGTGGAAGGTAACCATGAGACACACACCTCCTGCAACAGCCAGTCATAACTCCAGACATGCAACAACAGTAAGTAAGTAAGTTTATTCAGGTATACACAAATACAGTTACATGGAATTATCATACATAACAGCATATGTGTAGAGAACCTAGGATAACCCCAAAAAGTTAGACAGAGTGACTTATTTCCATTGGGGTCCTTTAAATTGCCATGAAGTCACTTGTTTAGCTATCATAACTTTGTGGTCCCAGTCCCTGGACCCATTATGTACCTCTGTGTATAATAAAGATATTAAACCCCAATGGAAATAAGTCACTTTGACTTTTTTTGGGGGGGTTATTGTAGGTTCTCTACACATATGCCTGGTGGTTAAACCTCTCGCTTCACACATGGAGGGCCCGGGTTCGATTCCCGGCGGGGTGGAAACATTCGACGTGTTTCCTTACACCTGTTGTCCTCTTCACCTAGCAGTAAATAGGTACCCGGGTGTTAGTCGACTGGTGTGGGTCGCATCCTGGGGGGACAAGATTGAGGACCCCAATTCAAATAAGACAGTCCAATGATGCACTAACTTTTTCGGGTTATCCTGGGTGGCTAACCCTCCGGGGTTAAAAATCCGAACGCAATATTATCTTATTGTATTTGTGTATACCTGAATAAACTTACTTAACTGTTAAGTTACTTTTTATTTCCACATGTCCACATGATAATGGAAATAAACCATTTTGGTTCTAGGACAAGAAAAAGTACGAATGATATACTAATAAAATTATTTGACTCGCTCTATTCATCTCGAGAAAATAAAGAAAATCCAACGATTATCTCCCCTCAAGGGAGGTTCCTTGACGCTGGTGAGGGGCTCTTGATCCAGGGAATTGGATCTGTGCTCCAGTTCCCTGAATGCCTGCCATCCCCCTACATGCTATGTATAATCCTATGGGTTTAGCGCTCCTCATGATTATAATAACGATTATCTATTGATCTGAGAAAAAACTTTTAACATGGTAGACCACAACATTCTGCTGCTCAAATTAGAACATTACTGAATCATAAGTCATGCTCTAACATACATCACGTCCTACCTTAATAATAATAATTTAACATTATTCTATCTCATAAACACGCTAGATAACAGGGATATCTTGCTACTCCTACTTACACTTTGGTCACACTTCACAGACACGCACATGCATATATATATATATACATACACAGTTTTAAGACGAGGTTTGATAAAGCTCATGGAGCGGGGAGAGAGAGGGTCTAGTAGCAACCGGTGAAGAGGCGGGGCCAGGAGCTAGGACTCGACCCCTGCAACCACAAATAGGTGAGCAAATAGGTGAGTACATACATCTAGGTTTTTCTCCTTTTTCTAAATAGCTCTTGTTCTTCTTTATTTCTTCTATTGTCCTTGGGGAAGTGGAAAAGAATCTTTCCTCCGTAAGCCATGCGTGTCGTATGAGGCGACTAAAATGCCGGGAGCAATGGGCTAGTACCCCTCAAGGAAGGTTCCTTGATGTTGGTGAGGGGCTCTTGATTTAGGGAATTGGATCTGTGCTCCAGTTCCCCAAATTAAGCCTGAATGCCTTCCACATCCCCCCCCCCAGGCGCTGTATAATCCTCTGGGTTTAGCGCTTCCCCCTTGATTATAATAATAATAATAATAATAATGGGCTAGTAACCTCTTCTTCTGTAGACATTTACTAAAAAAGAGAAGAAGAAAAACTTTATAAAACTGGGATGCTTGGATGCAGTGCGGATGACAAGAAACAGATGATTGCTGATGTTATGAATGAAATGAAGTTGGATGTCCTGGCCCTAAGCGAAACAAAGCTGAAGGGGGTAGGGGAGTTTCGGTGGGGGGAAATAAATGGGATTAAATCTGGAGTATCTGAGAGAGAGTTAAGGAAGGGGTAGCAGTAATGTTGAAGGATCAGTTATGGAAGGAGAAAAGAGAATATGAATGTGTAAATTCAAGGATTATGTGGATTAAAGTAAAGGTTGGATGCGAAAAGAGGGTCATAATAAGCGTGTATGCACCTGGAGAAGAGAGGAATGTAGAGGAGAGAGAGAGATTTTGGGAGATGTTAAGTGAATGTATAGGAGCCTTTGAACCAAGTGAGAGAGTAATTGTGGTAGGGGACCTGAATGCTAAAGTAGGAGAAACTTTTAGAGAGGGTGTGGTAGGTAAGTTTGGGGTGCCAGGTGTAAATGATAATGGGAGCCCTTTGAACTTTGTATAGAAAGGGGTTTAGTTATAGGTAATACATATTTTAAGAAAAAGAGGATAAATAAGTATACAAGATATGATGTAGGGCGAAATGACAGTAGTTTGTTGGATTATTTATTGGTAGATAAAAGACTGTTGAGTAGACTTCAGGATGTACATGTTTATAGAGGGGCCACAGATATATCAGATCACTTTTTAGTTGTAGCTACACTGAAAGTAAAAGGTAGATGGGATACAAGGAGAATAGAAGCATCAGGGAAGAGAGAGGTGAAGGTTTATAAACTAAAAGAGGATGCAGTTAGGGTAAGATATAAAGAGCTATTGGAGGATAGATGGGCTAATGAGAGCATAGGCAATGGGGTTGAAGAGGTATGGGGTAGGTTTAAAAATGTAGTGTTAGAGTGTTCAGCAGAAGTTTGTGGTTACAGGAAAGTGGGTGCGGGAGGGAAGAGGAGCGATTGGTGGAATGATGATGTAAAGAGAGTAGTAAGGGAGAAAAAGTTAGCATATGAGAAGTTTTTACAAAGTAGAAGTGATGCAAGGAGGGAAGAGTATATGGGGAAAAAGAGAGAGGTTAAGAGAGTGGTGAAGCAATGTAAAAAGAGAGCAAATGAGAGAGTGGGTGAGATGTTATCAACAAATATTGTTGAAAATAAGAAAAAGTTTTGGAGTGAGATTAACAAGTTAAGGAAGCCTAGAGAACAAATGGATTTGTTAGTTAAAAATAGGAGAGGAGAGTTATTAAATGGAGAGTTAGAGGTATTGGGAAGATGGAAGGAATATTTTGAGAAATTGTTAAATGTTGATGAAGACAGGGAAGCTGTGATTTCTTGTATAGGGCAAGGAGGAATAACATCTTGTAGGAGTGAGGAAGAGCCAGTTGTGAGTGTGGGGAAAGTTCGTGAGGCAGTAGGTAAAATGAAAGGGGGTAAGGCAGCCGGGATTGATGGGATAAAGATAGAAATGTTAAAAGCAGGTGGGTATATAGTTTTGGAGTGGTTGGTGCAATTATTTAATAAATGTATGGAAGAGGGTAAGGTACCTAGGGATTGGCAGAGAGCATGCATAGTTCCTTTGTATAAAGGCAAAGGGGACAAAAGAGAGTGCAAAAATTATAGGGGGATAAGTCTGTTGAGTATACCTGGTAAAGTGTATGGTAGAGTTATTATTGAAAGAATTAAGAGTAAGACGGAGAATAGGATGGCAGATGAACAAGGAGGCTTTAGGAAAGGTAGGGGGTGTGTGGACCAGGTGTTTACAGTGAAACATATAAGTGAACAGTATTTAGATAAGGCTAAAGAGGTTTTTGTGGCATTTATGGATTTGGAAAAGGCGGATGACAGGGTGGATAGGGGGGCAATGTGGCAGTTGTTGCAGGTGTATGGTGTAGGAGGTAGGTTACTGACAGCAGTGAAGAGTTTTTACGAGGATAGTGAGGCTCAAGTTAGAGTATGTAGGAATGAGGGAGTTTATTTCCCAGTAAAAGTACGCCTTAGACAAGGATGTGTGATGTCACCGTGGTTGTTTAATATATTTATAGATGGGGTTGTAAGAGAAGTAAATGCGAGGGTCTTGGCAAGAGGCGTGGAGTTAAAAGATAAAGAATCACACATAAAGTGGGAGTTGTCACAGTTGCTCTTTGTTGATGACACTGTGCTCTTGGGAAATTCTGAAGAGAAGTTGCAGAGGTTGGTGGATGAATTTGGTAGGGTATGCAAAAGAAGAAAATTAAAAGTGAATACAGGAAAGAGTAAGGTTATGAGGATAACAAAAAGATTAGGTGATGAAAGATTAGATATCAGATTGGAGGGAGAGAGTATGGAGGAGGTGAATGTATTCAGATATTTGGGAGTGGACGTGTCAGCGGATGGGTTTATGAAAGATGAGGTGAATCATAGAATTGATGAGGGGAAAAGGGTGAGCGGTGCACTTAGGAGTCTGTAGAGACAAAGAACTTTGTCCTTGGAGGCAAAGAGGGGAATGTATGAGAGTATAGTTTTACCAACGCTCTTATATGGGTGTGAAGCATGGGTGATGAATGTTGCAGCGAGGAGAAGGCTGGAGGCAGTGGAGATGTCATGTCTGAGGGCAATGTGTGGTGTGAATATAATGCAGAGACTTCGTAGTTTGGAAGTTAGGAGGAGGTGCGGGATTACCAAAACTGTTGTCCAGAGGGCTGAGGAAGGGTTGTTGAGGTGGTTCGGACATGTAGAGAGAATGGAGCGAAACAGAATGACTTCAAGAGTGTATCAGTCTGTAGTGGAAGGAAGGCGGGGTAGGGGTCGGCCTAGGAAAGGTTGGAGGGAGGGGGTAAAGGAGGTTTTGTGTGCGAAGGGCTTGGACTTACAGCAGGCATGCGTGAGCGTGTTTGATAGGAGTGAATGGAGACAAATGGTTTTAATACTTGACGTGCTGTTGGAGTGTGAGCAAAGTAACATTTATGAAGGGATTCAGGGAAACCGGCAGGCCGGACTTGAGTCCTGGAGATGGGAAGTACAGTGCCTGCACTCTGAAGGAAGGGTGTTAATGTTGCAGTTTAAAAACTGTAGTGTAAAGCACCCTTCTGGCAAGACAGTGATGGAGTGAATGATGGTGAAAGTTTTTCTTTTTCTGGCCACCCTGCCTTGGTGGGAATCGGCCAGTGTGTTAATAAAAAGAAAATATTCTTATATTATGACACAAACGTTAAACTCATAGGGATCATTTAGCACCTGGGCAACGGAAGGCAATCAGGTTCGATCCAAGGTTTAGTTTAATATGTTTATTATGCACCCCATAACCATCCTGTGGGCGGTAGTCAAAAGATTACAGAGGTACATAATTGGTCCAGGGACTGGGCCTCAAAGTTTTGATAGCTGAGCAAGTTACAGAGGTAATGAACTCACAATTTACAAAGGTAATGAAGTCACAATTTGCAAAGGTAATGAACTCCAGGTAGGTCTGGTCACAATCATGACAAGTTACAATGGTATTTACAGATTACAGAGGTACGTAATAAGGAAAGGAGGAATCTTATTCCTCACCAGCATCAGGAACCTCCCTTGAGAGGTACGTTAAAAGCAAGTTTATTCAGGTATAGGTACACGTAAGTACAATCATTTTACATAGTAACATGTGTAAATTACCTCAGTCCTAGGTAATTTACACAGGTATCCTAAAGGATACCAATGGAAATAAGTCACTTTGTCTGATTTTTTGGGCTATCCTAGGTAATTTATACTATGTTTGATAATTGTACTTATGTGTATCTGTGCCTAAATAAACTTACTTAAGAGAGGTAGGTACCCTACCAAACATAGACTACCCCAGTTGGCACTCAGCGGTTAACGCTAAACCAACAGCAAGAGTCGACATTATATGTAGCCCGTGTATGTTCTTAGGCCTACTTCAATCATCATAGGCCCGTCTGACAGGTGACAGCTACACCTGCCAGGAGAGGACAGCAAATGGAACGAAAGCCAGCCCAGTTCGAGTATCATATATAACTGCCAGCTACTATTCGGTATCCCCAAATGGGGGCCTTTACCTGGAGTTTACCTGGAAAGAGTTCCGGGGGTCAACGCCCCCGTGGCCCGGTCTGTGACCAGGCCTCCTGGTGGATCAGAGCCTGATCAACCAGGCTGTTACTGCTGGCTGCACGCAATCCAACGTACGAGCCACAGCCCGGCTGGTCAGGCACCTACTTTAGGTGCTTGTCCAGTACCAGCTTGAAGACAGCCAGGGGTCTATTGGTAATCCCCCTTATGTATGCTGGGAGGCAGTTGAACAGTCTCGGGCCCCTGACACTTATTGTATTGTCTCTTAACGTGCTAGTGACACCCCTGCTTTTCATTGGGGGGATGTTGCATCGTCTGCCAAGTCTTTTGCTTTCGTTGTGAGTGATTTTCGTGTGCAAGTTCGGTACTAGTCCCTCTAGGATTTTCCAGGTGTATATAATCATGTATCTCTCCCGCCTGCGTTCCAGGGAATACAGGTTCAGGAACTTCAAGCGCTCCCAGTAATTGAGGTGTTTTATCTCCGTTATGCGCGCTGTGAAGGTTCTCTGTACATTTTCTAGGTCAGCAATTTCACCTGCCTTGAAAGGTGCTGTTAGTGTGCAGCAATATTCCAGCCTAGATAGAACAAGCGACCTGAAGAGTGTCATCATGGGCTTGGCATCCCTAGTTTTGAAGGTTCTCATTACCCATCCTGTCATTTTTCTAGCAGCTGCAATTGATATAATGTTATGGTCCTTGAAGGTGAGATCCTCCGACATGATCACTCCCAGGTCTTTGACGTTTGTTTTTCGCTCTATTTTGTGGCCGGAATTTGTTTTGTACTCTGATGAAGTTTTGATTTCCTCGTGTCTACCATATCGGAGTAATTGAAATTTCTCATCATTGAACTTCATATTGGTTTCTGCAGCCCATTGAAAGATTTGGTTGATGTCCGCCTAGAGCCTTGCAGTGTCTGCAATGGAAGACACTGTCATGCAGATTCGGGTGTCATCTGCAAAGGAAGACACGGTGCTGTGGCTGACATCCTTGTCTATGTCAGATATGAGGATGAGAAACAAGATGGGAGCGAGTACTGTGCCTTGTGGAACAGAGCTTTTCACCGTAGCCACCTCAGACTTTACTCTGTTGACTACTACTCTTTGTGTTCTGTTTGTGAGGAAATTATAGATCCATCTACCAACTTTTCCTGTTATTCCTTTGCCACACATTTTGTGCCCTATTACGCCATGGTCACACTTGTCGAAGGCTTTTGCAAAGTCTGTATATATTACATCTGCATTCTTTTTGTCTTCGAGTGCTTCTAGGACCTTGTCGTAGTGATCTAATAGTTGAGACAGACAGGAGCGACCTGTTCTAAACCCATGTTGCCCTGGGTTGTGTAATTTATGGGTTTCTAGATGGGTGGCGCTCTTGCTTCTTAGGACCCTTTCAAAGATTTTTATGATATGGGATGTTAGTGCTATCGGTCTGTAGTTCTTTGCTATTGCTTTACTGCCCCCTTTGTGGAGTGGGGCTATGTCTGTTGTTTTTTGTAGCTGTGGGACGACCCCCGTGTCCATGCTCCCTCTCCATACGATGGTAAAAGCTCGTGATAGGGGCTTCTTGCAGTTCTTGATGAACACGGAGTTCCATGAGTCTGGCCCTGGGGCAGAGTGCATGGGCATGTCATTTATCGCCTGTTCGAAGCCATTTGGCGTCAGGATAACATCAGATAGGCTTGTGTTAACCAAATTCTGTGGCTCTCTCATAAAAAAATTCATTTTGATCTTCGACTCTCAGTCTGGTTAACGGCTTGCTAAAAACTGAGTGATATTTTGACTTGAGTAGCTCACTCATTTCCTTGCTGTCATCTGTGTAGGACCCATCTTGTTTAAGTAGGGGCCCAATACTGGATGTTGTTCTCGACTTTGATTTGGCATAGGAAAAGAAATACTTTGGGTTTCTTTCTTTAAGTGATTACCTGTTTTTTTTTTCATCTTTCCTCCTACACTTATTTCGCTTATAGCTTGGGAAAGCTTCATCAACTGGCTTCAAATTTTCAATATTTGTGTACGGTAACAAGGACTAAATTGGAATTTTGCGCCAGCCTTCACCGAATGTTGATGTCTTGCTCTCACCTGAGCATCAGTGACACGTTTTCCCAGTTCTCTCTGGGACTTTTATCATCATCTAGTTGACCTGCTGGGCACCTTACAGGAGGAGCATCAATAATCTGTTTAATTTTAGCCTATTCAATTTTTCCGCTCTTTGGATAATTCTTTAACGGTTTTGGTTGGTAGACGGTTACTGAACTCAGATGGGGTGTGGGTAAGTAATTTATTCAGGTATACACAAATACAGTTATATAGATCATCATACATAGCAGCATATGTGTAAAGTACCTGGGATAACCCAAAAAAGTCTGACAAAGTGACTTATTTCCATTGGGAGTCCCGCTCTGCTGGGGCTTGGCAAGTGGGTCCACCTGATCTAATAGGAAACCTCTAGTTTCAGTTTCTATGTACAAAGAAACTCTTGCTCGTTTCTTTTGCATGGAAAAGCTTCGGGCAACATATCTTTCCCGTACATCGGGAAGCCGGGCTCGATACGGCGTAAGCTGGTCAAGGACTTGTCAAACAGCTTAAATTCTTCCGAAATTTTATCATTTATAAAAGAATTTAATTTCAATAATTCTAAACCAATATTCATATTAAAATCAGAGCTATTTTAAATTAACCTTGATTCAATTATATTTCTCTCAACCATAGACCTGCTGGACACAACTTTCTCGGCATGAAGGGGAAGAAACAGAGCATTAGACTCTTGTCTAATTCTAATGCTATATTTATGTTGTAATCTTAGATTAAGACTTTTCCCAGTTTGAACTTATGTATGCTGGAAGGCAGTTGAACACTCTTATGTCCCTGACACTTATTGTACTGTGTCTTAGTGTACTCATGGCACCCCTGCTTTTTATTGGGGAATGTTACACCACCTGCCGAGTCTCTTTACTTTCGTAGAGAGTGATTTCCATGTGCAGATTTGGGACTAGTCCCTCTGGGATTATCCAAGTGTATGTTATGGTGTATCTTTCTCGCCTGCATTCCAAGGAGTACAGGTCAAGGGACTTCAACCGTTCAATAACTGAAGTGCCTTATTGCACTTATACGTGCAGTGAAAGTTCTCTGTATAAAAAAAGGCACAATAACGTGGCTGGAACAATACACAAATAACCCGCACATAGAAGAGAGGAGCTTACGACATTTCAGTCCGACATGGACCTTTAACAAAGTCACACTAACAGGAACGAGAGGAGGGAGTATACATAGGCAAGCAGACAATGACGGGAGCAAGAGGTAGTGGTGGAGGTAGTAGTAGTAGTAGTAGTAGTAGTGGAGTCAGTCAAATACTAAGAAAGAGGAGCACTGCAAGGAAGCTAGGGGCGCACAGAGGGTAGGAGCAAGAACACAAAGGGGGGGAAAATAATGAAAGAACAAATACCAAAGGCAGAAGAAAGAAAACCCAAAGGAAAAAGAGGAAAGGGGAAGAGGGAGAAGAAAGAGGAATCAGGTTAAGTCACGAGTGTTCTGAAGTTTGGAGCATTTTACAATGTAATAGGAAAGAAAGGTATCTACAGAGACAAAGCCAGGACTAAGATTCATACAAGGAAAGTTGTGTATAAGGGAAGATTCAACTAGACGGCGACTGTGAAAGTTAGAGGTAGGGAAGACAGTTAGCAGAAGACCAGTCAATAGGATGACTGTGATCTCTGACGTGACAGAAAAGAGCATTGTTAGTATCAGAAAGCCTAACACTATTTTTGTGCTCCCTAACTCTGTCAGGAAGAGATCGGCCAGTTTCTCCAAAGTACTGAAGAGGACAGGAGGAACAAGTAATAGAGTAGTCACCAGGAGCATCTGTAGAGGGAGGAGAGGTATGAACTAGATTAGTGCGAAGAGTGTTAGTCTGTATATTATCCAGGTCTGCAATTTCGCCTGCCTTGAAAAGGGACCGTTAGTGTACAGCAGCACTCCAGCCTAGAGAGAACAAGCGATTTGAAGAGAATCATCATAGATTAAAAAAAAAATGGTTATATGTATAAAAAAGTGAGTGCAATTATATACTTGTCAATGACAGGATGCAACCCACATTCTGAAGAGGACCTCAACTTTCGGCCGAGATGCACAAATTCTTCATATTTGGTGTTTCTGTTTACATGTATACAGGTTCAGATACACAGCAATACAAATAAATATATCACATTTCTATAGCATCAGTATAAAGTTTACTACACTCACCAGCCTCAAACATCAAAAAAGTGAAAACTTCCATTGACTTTCCTTGAGAATGAGCTAAATATAAACTCTCTAGTGTAATCATAACAAGACTTAATTGTCAGTCTCGCACAACAGTGGAAACCAAGATATACACATGATACACAATGTTTTTCACTGATTCGCCAAGATAACAAGAGACTTGGCAGATAATTACGTGTACACTTGTGTCTTATATCAGTTGTTATGATCACAAAGTCCTGATATATGTGAGAGGTCACTGAATTAGTCAAAATCTAGCTCAGTAGTGGCCCAAAGGTAAAGTTCAGGGAGGCCTGAAACCAATATTATTATTACTACTGCTGGAGCCCCTATTACTACTACTACTTCTACTACTACTGAAACCCCCACGACTAATACTACTACTACTACTAATAATAATAATAATATAACACTGCAGCTTCAAGACAAGTCCCCCACTCCTCTCCTAGTTGTCACCCATCAATTCTTCCTACATAGAAATTCTGCAGCCGCCCCTGACCTGGCTATTATATTCAAGAATATTTGTTCTTATTTCTAAATTAAGTTGATTTATTTTAAATCTATCATTTTTTCCCCCATGAATGATTGAACACAACAGAGCCTGCCCTGAAGACACGTTCCAGAGATAATTTTCTTAGATTTAGATTCTATATTTCTATTCACTGCCCTAATAAAATATACAATTGAAAACCAATGGAATGCATAGCATTACGGGCAAAACGTTTCGCATAGTTTACTTACTGGTATTATTATTATTATTATTATTATTATTATTATTATTATTATTATTATTGGGGAAGCGCGAAATCTGGATAATGAGAGGAAATGTGGTTTGATTCAGGGAAGGGGAGTGTAGCTACAATTCACTGAATCAAGAACCCTTCACAAGAATCAAGGCACTCCTTGAAGAATTCACTCTGCAGATACGGGTTGCTTGTCTCAGACACAACTCGCTAATTAAAAGGTTATTTTACATTTTACACCTAGTTAAATCCTAACAGGTTGGGCCTGACGCGATGGTCCCTCCGTTGGCATAGGCCAGCGGTCAGACCGCAAACCTAGAGCTTGTAGAATAAGCAAGTTTATTTAGGTACAGGTACAAAAAAGTACAGTAATTATACATATTAACATGAATTAATTATCTAGGATAACCCCGGAAAATCAGAGACTTATTTTCATCCGGGTCCCTGTAACATATTTAAAGCCTAGCTATAAGTTACAGTCCAAAGCAAACCTTTATTAAAGACATTTCTCAAGGGGTAGAGCTTTAAAATCATTATGACAGGATAAAGTCATCACTATATTGTCAGCAATACCCAACATCTAATAAGCCTGGAACAGCTACCCTCGGCTGTTCATTTTCCTCTCACACCATCCAAAATGCTGCCAGTAAACTATTTCAACACTGATTTAAAATAATAACACAACTCTTAAACTAATAATAAGCCTACATCACAGAATGGAACCTCAGTGGGCTGCAGATGTTGCGTAGATTTCCGATCGATGAAGTAACAGATTGTGTACGGCCTCAGTCGATTCGAAAAGTATTGGAGTGACACCTCATTGTACTGGAGGAGTGGAAAAGTCAAGGCGTGATGGGGACAACTTGAGCTGGTTTGTTGAAGAAGATGGTGGCACCGGAGATGCTGAGACCGGGAGAATCCCCTAAGCTCACTTCAGACCACAAGGAGGTACCCAGATTCACTTCAGATCCAACGGAGTTACCCAGTGAGCTTCCAAATCTCACCTCAGAGCCTTCAGGGGGCCCTGACACCAGAGAAGAAGCTACAGGGCCTGATGACCCACTCTTTGGCCTGAGGAGACAAAAAAAAATTCACTTGAAATTGCTGAAAGGTTTAGGTGTGATGAAAAAAAATCATAATCGGTATTTGTAATGGTTGTTAGTTTACAAAGAATATTACCTCTGATCAACAAGTTGCGAAAATGATTTCTCCGAGTATAAGTTGTGTCCTAGTTTGTCAGACAATAAACAGGCTATAAACTGACGGGAACTGTTACACAACAAAAAAATAACAAAGACTATATTTTCATTTCAATTTACAGAAAATAGTGTGTTTGATTTAATTAATTTGACATTTAACTATGATTTTCAGCCAGTGAGAACGTTTGAGAGTAAAAAGGCACAATATCGTACTGGAGTTAGTTAAGTTTAATGTTTATTATGCACCCAATACCCATCCTGTGGGCGGTAGTCAAAAGATTACAGATGTACATAATTGGTCCAGGGACTGGACTCCAAAGTTTTGATAGCTGAGCAAGTTACTGAGGTAATGAACTCACAATTTACAAAGGTAATGAACTCACAATTTACAAAGGTAATGAACTCCAGGTAGGTCTGGTCACAATCATGACAAGTTACAAAGGTATTTACAGATTACAGAGGTACGTAATGGGTCCAGGGACTGGGCCCCCAAAGTTTTGATAGCTGAACTAGGTACAAAGGTAATGAGCTCACAAGTTACAAAGGTAATGAATTCTGTAAGAATGGTTACTTACGTTTATACATGGCTACAATCATGAACAAATTATAGTGTGATGAATGGTTTGAAAAACCGACAAGTTGAAGATTGAGACACTTATGCAGCATATGGGAATCTTTATTCAGGAAACGTTTCGCCACACAGTGGCTTCATCAGTCCAATACAAAGAGGAAGGCGTAAGGAGAGGAGGAGTATGAGGTAATCAGTCCCTCAGCCTGGAGTCGATGTGTTCAGTCCATCAATCTTGTAGAATGTACAGCATAGGGCCGTAGACGTGGCTTATATACTGTAGTGAGGTGAGGTGAAGCAGGCGGAGGCGGGGTCATAGTGGTACCACTATGACTGGACTGGACACCTGGTCCAGCAAATGGCTTCTCGAATTTAATCCTGCCAAATGCAAAGTCATGAAGATAGGGGAAGGGCACAGAAGACCACAGACAGAGTATAGGCTAGGTGGCCAAAGACTGCAAACCTCCCTCAAGGAGAAAGATCTTGGGGTGAGTATAACACCGAGCATGTCTCCGGAAGCACACATCAATCAGATAACTGCTGCAGCATATGGGCGCCTGGCAAACCTGAGAACAGCATTCCGACACCTTAGTAAGGAATCATTCAAGACACTGTACACCGTGTATGTCAGGCCCATACTGGAGTATGCAGCACCTGTTTGGAACCCGCACTTGATAAAGCACGTCAAGAAACTAGAGAAAGTACAAAGGTTTGCAACAAGGTTAGTTCCAGAGCTAAGGGGAATGTCCTATGAAGAAAGATTAAGGGAAATCGGCCTGACGACACTGGAGGACAGGAGGGTCAGGGGAGACATGATAACGACATATAAAATACTGCGTGGAATAGACAAGGTGGACAAGGACAGGATGTTCCAGGGAGGGGACACAGAAACAAGAGGCCACAATTGGAAGTTGAAGACACAAATGAGTCAGAGAGATAGTAGGAAGTATTTCTTCAGTCATAGAGTTGTAAGGCAGTGGAATAGCCTAGAAAATGACGTAGTGGAGGCAGGAACCATACACAGTTTTAAGACGAGGTTTGATAAAGCTCATGGAGCGGGGAGAGAGAGGGTCTAGTAGCAACCGGTGAAGAGGCGGGGCCAGGAGCTAGGACTCGACCCCTGCAACCACAAATAGGTGAGTACAAATAGGTGAGTACACACACACACACACACACTCACACACTCACACACACACACGCAACCACAAATAGGTGAGTACACACACAGACACACACACACACGCAACCACAAATAGGTGAGTACACACACAGTCACACACACACGCAACCACAAATAGGTGAGTACACACACAGACACACACACACACACACAGACACACACACACACACACACACACACACACACACACACACACACACACACACACACACACACACACACACACACACACACACACACACACACACACACACACACACACACACACACACAAGATTATAAATGAAAACCAGCATGGGTTCATGGAAGGCAAATCCTGTATCACAAACCTCCTGGAGTTTTATGACAAGGTAACAGAAGTAAGACGCGAGAGAAAGGGGTGGGTAGATTGCGTTTTCCTAGACTGCAGGAAGGCCTTTGACACAGTTCCCCACAAGAGATTAGTGCAGAAGCTGGAGGATCAGGCGCATGTAACAGGGAGGGCACTGCAATGGATCAGGGAATACCTGACAGGGAGGCAGCAACGAGTCATGGTACGTGAAGAGGTATCACAGTGGGCGCCTGTGACGAGCGGGGTCCCACAGGGGTCAGTTCTAGGACCAGTGCTATTTTTGATATATGTGAACGACATGATGGAAGGAATAGACTCTGAAGTGTCCCTGTTCGCAGATGACGTGAAGTTGATGAGAAGAATTAAATCGGATGAGGATGAGGCAGGACTGCAAAGATACCTGGACAGGCTGAACATGTGGTCCAGTAACTGGCTTTTCGAATTTAATCCAGCCAAATGCAAAGTCATGAAGATTGGGGAGGGGCAAAGAAGACCGCAGACAGAGTATAGGCTAGGTGGACAAAGACTACAGACCTCACTCAGGGAGAAAGACCTTGGGGTGACCATAACACCGAGCACATCACCGGAGGCACACGTCAACCAAATAACTGCTGCAGCATACGGGCGCCTGGCAAACCTGAGAATAGCGTTCCGATACCTTAATAAGGAATCGTTCAAGACACTGTACACTGTGTATGTTAGGCCCATACTGGAGTATGCAGCACCAGTCTGGAACCCACACCTGGTCAAGCACGTCAAGAAGTTAGAGAAAGTACAAAGGTTTGCAACAAGGCTAGTCCCAGAGCTCAGGGGAATGTCGTACGAGGAAAGGTTGAGGGAAATCGGACTGACGACACTGGAGGACAGAAGGGTCAGGGGAGACATGATAACGACATACAAGATACTGCGGGGAATAGACAAGGTGGACAGAGATAGGATGTTCCAGAGAGGGGACACAGGGACAAGGGGTCACAACTGGAAGCTGAAGACTCAGACGAGTCACAGAGACGTTAGGAAGTATTTCTTCAGTCATAGAGTTGTCAGGAAGTGGAATAGCCTAGCAAGTGAAGTAGTGGAGGCAGGAACCATACATAGTTTTAAGAAGAGGTATGATACAGCTCAGGAAGCAGAGAGAGAGAGAGAGGACCTAGTAGCGATCAGTGAAGAGGCGGGGCCAGGAGCTGAGTCTCGACTCCTGCAACCACAATTAGGCGAGTACAATTAGGTGAGTACACTCACACACACACACACACACACACACACACAGTTTAGTTTAATATCTTTATTATGCACCCCATACCCATCCTGTGGGCGGTAGTCAAAAGATTACAAAGGTACATAATGGGTCCAGTGACTGGACCCCAAAGTTATGATAGCTGAACTAGTTACAAAGGTAATGAACTCCAGGTAGATCTGGTCACAATCATGGCAAGTTACAGAGGTAATGAATCAGCCTCACTCCTATTCACGGTTACAGTCATGTACAAATTACAAAGTAATGAGCCACACCTGGTCACAATTGTAATGAGTTATAAATACAAATATTAAGTGGATCATACACCCACACTAGCGCGCGCGCACACACATACACACATGAGGGCGCACGCACGGACATGTGCACACCAGCGTACAAATATATGCATACACACAAGGACGTACACCCACACACACACCCACACCCACACACCCACACACACACCCTCACACACACCCACACACACACCCACCCACACACACACACACACACACACACACACACACACACACACACACACACACACACACACACACACACACACACACACACACACACACACACACACACACACACACATGGTAATGCATTATTTACAGCTAGCAAAGTCAGGGTATTTCTCCAGAATGGTCTGCAATATACCACTGTGGATAAAATACTTTGCCATTTCTTGAACATTTCTGAGTGAGTTGTTTCTAAATTCATTAATTTGATCACACTCCAGTACATAATGACGCAAGTTGTGACAATAGTCCATCTGGCAAAGTTTACATTTCGTTTGGTCTACATCTGGTGGTGGTGATTTAACCTGCCAAAGATACTTGTAACCCAGCCGGAGCCGGGCGGTAGTGACATCCAAGAGTCTGCTTATCTTGTTGGATGCACCATAGACATGTGGCTCCTCCTGCATGATGGAATGATGATAGATGGACTGACTTGTGTCAATCTCCCTAAGTCTTAAGTCAAAAAAGTTCATTTGAAGTTCTTTTCGTATTATTGTTCTCAAACTGCTAACTGACAACCCAAGATTGTAATCTACCCCCTCTTTGAAAGCATACAGCTTAGCCAATTTATCAGTTCTATCATGCATCTGAAGACCAATGTGAGATGGAATCCACAGCATGTGCACTCTGACTCCACTGTCCACAATCTTACCATACCTATGTCTGGCTTCTGACACAAGCATGCCACAATTTATACTTAATGAGTTGAGAGCATTTATGGATGACAGAGAATCAGTTACAATTAAAGTGTCAACCTTAGATACATGGACACATTTGAGTGCAAGGAGTATGGCAAACAGTTCTGTTTGAAGGGTAGAGGCCCAGTTATTGATGCGTGCTCCAATTTCTTTATGAGAGCCATCACTCTGTGTGACAACAGCAGCACTACCAGCTGCACCAGTGGACTGGTGAACAGAACCATCAACGTAAATAATTTGTGAAAGAGTGTTCTGTGTGACTAAGTTATCAATACAGCTTATGGCATCATGTTTGGCTTCAAGACGAAGCTTTGGTTGTGATTTAAGAAGAGTTTTGGGGGGAAATGGAGGAATGATAGTTTGGAATGGGGTAATATCCCATGGAGCAGGGAAATGTCTCTGTTGTCTAACTTGATATAGATCATGTAGCTGGTTCATGCGGAGGTCGGTTCCAGTTTTTTCGATCCATCTGGAAGGATGTTCACCAGTGCTGAGGAAAGTTTGGAGGGCTTCTGTGCAGGGGTTTAAATGGGCTAGCCTAAGCATATTGACCCCAATAAGGATATTTCTTTCAGTAACACGATCTCTAATGCTTGGAATATTAAGTTCTTTACGCATATTTAAAATTTTGGCAGTACGAGGGCATCCTAGGATGATCCTCATTGCTTCGTTTTGCAGTTTTTCCAGCCTTTCTAGCTTCCAGTCAGACACTAGTGCAAGTAGTGGCGCCGCATAATCAACCAATGATCTAATATAAGCAAGATACATCATTTTCACAATTTTAACATTAGCTCCATACCTGGGATGAAAACTTGCCACAACTCTAAGTGCTCTCAGCCTTTCTTTGTATTGACGACAGTCTCGTTACAACAGGTCCAAGTAGTGGAACCTCAAAGCCTAGATACCTGTATCTGCTTACATATTCTAGAAGAGACCCATCATGCAACTGGATCTGACGAACTGTGCCTCTCTGCCGAGGAGGACGCCTGTTGAGTATCTTTGTTGTATCCCCTGAGATTATTAACCCCAGGTCCTGACACGAGGCTAGTACATGATTAAGAATGTTTTGGGTGTTGGAGAATCCGGTGGTGTGAATCATTATGTCATCAGCAAAACTAACCATATAATGATGGGGCTGGCTAGGCATGCCATTAAGTAAGGCATTAATCAAAATGTTGAAAAGGGTGGGACTAAGCACACCTCCCTGTGGGGTTCCTAATTCAAAATCTTTAGTTACACTTCTATGTCCCTGGAACAACACAGACGACTTTCTGTTGGACAGGTAACCTTTAATCCAGCGGAGAAGCCATCCTCCAACATCCATTCTGGCAAGTTCACTAATGATTACATGTCTGTTGGCTACATCAAAAGCGGATTTAAGGTCAAGGAAGGTAGTGTATGAGCTGTCAGTGTGCAGAGTGAGAAAGGTGGTAATGCAATGATGCACACTCCTTCCATGCATGAAGCCATGCAACCGGGGAGACAAGAATTGCTTAATTCTGTGCATAAGACGATTAAGAATCATCCTTTCGAATGTTTTACACAAGCAGCTAGTAAGGGATATTGGGCGAAATGAGTTTTGTTGATCGGGCTTCGGAATGGGAATAATGAGGCTATTGGTCCATGATTTAGGGAGCTCCCCAGTGACATAACTCATGTTATATAATTCAAGTAAAGGATTACCTGGTACTCGACACAGCAATCTGAGTAAGTTGTAAGTAATACCATCCTCACCAGGCGACGTGGAGTTGTCCTTAGTGCTGCATCAAGTTCATAATTAGTGAAAGGAATGTTGCAGCCATCTGCCTTGCTGAGCATAAAGCAATCAAGTCTCTCCCTTGCATCATATTTGTCCATTAATTTCGCCAATACACAAATAACCTGTACATATCTAGGATCTAGCTTTGTGGATAAAGTACTACATACTTTGATGTAACTGTGAAAGTTTGAATCCTACTGTTTATTGAGATAATATTTACATATCTGTGTGTTGAGAGAGTCTAACCTGGCGCGGCTGACACTGAGATGGTCAGAGGACACTTGCACCTCGCCGAAGAAGAAACTATATTGCTCGCTAGGGAAAACAAAGGTCTCTACCTCCCTGGTACCGTCAGTTAACACCGCGTCGTCGTCACCTCCCTGTGGACGACATAATACCTGTCCGGCCAGACACACCACCAGTGCCAGACTCTGAAACACAACATTCAATGTAATAGTTATGCGACTGTGATCCCTCATGTTCAAAATGACTATAATCATAACCATAATTTTTAAAGGGGTGAACACTGGTAAGCCAGTGGAAGGCCTCGGTCAGATGACCAAAAGGTCCAATTGTGGATCATCATATGACTAATACCCGCGTCAGGTAACACTTGTCCTGTTTCCTGACAAACCTAACCTAACCTAACCTGTTATCCCTCTTAAACTTCTCTGTTTTTGTAATTGTGCACATTTTTTTCCTTCCACAGCACTGTCTCAATAGAACAGTGCTGAATAATAGGTCTCAGTTTGCCCTGTGTTATGTATGCATAAATAGCTTTTCTTTGTAAAAAGTCTACACTGTTAAGCTATCATGTATTGTGACTAGTATTCTTCTTGGGAAATAACGTTATATTATCTCATATTTACTAAATTTATTGTTCCTGTCTCACTCCCAATTCAGTCAGCATGTCCTTCACCTCTTTTTCTTCCCCTTCTCTTCACTTTACCTATGTATATTCATTCCTTTTTTACGTCCCTCAATTTCAGCATACATATCTTTTTATTTTCCTTTATTACCTCCCTTTACTACTACTTTGTATTTGTTATCTTTTAGCAAGTCGTTGTTGCTCCTCCTCTACCTGCGTCACTTCTCACTTTCCTTCACTGTCTCCGTCATTTTACTTTCATCTCTAATTGGTTTTATTACCTTTCCATTTTTCTCTGCTTTATCTGGTTGTGGTTGCAGGGTTCGAGTCACAGCTCCTGGCCCCGCCTCTTCACTGGCTGTTACTAGGTCACTCTTCCTCCTCCATGAGCTTTGCCATACCTCTTCCTAAAGCTATGCATGGATTCTGCCTCCACTACATCACATCCCAGACTATTCCACTTCCTGACAACTATGTGGCTGAAGAAATACTTCTTAACATCCCTGTGATTCATCTGTGTCTTCATCCTCCAACTATGGCCCCTTTTTTTGTGTCCCATCTCTGGAACATCTTGTCTCTGTCCACCTTGTCAATTCCTCTCAGTATTTTGTAAGTCGTTATCATATCCTCTCTATCTCTCCTGTCCTCCAGTGTCGTCAGGTTGATTTCCCTTAACCTCTCCTCGTAGGACATACCCCTTAGCTCCGGGACTAGTCTTGTTGCAAACCTTTGCACTTTCTCTAATTTACTTATGTGCTTAGTAGTGTACTTTTCTCAGCTCTTCACTACTGAGCTCCTCGGAAGTAACACCTAGGTGTTAGTCCCTCCCATATTCCATCACCCATACCCTCTAAGCTCAACATTCCTGCTCTATTTCCTTGGATCAAGATCACCTTCCCCATCTCCCAGCACCTCACTCCCCCTCACTCATAACTCACACTATTGTTCCATGCTGTACAAATCCAGCCAACAAATCAGAACTCACAATTTTTCGCTAATACAAAATAAATTTTTTATTCATAATGTTCACAACATTTCACATTTTTATACACATCTCCTCAGAGCACACAAAATAAATCACATTCACCAACTCTACATCATGTTTACCTACACACACACGCTGTGGAAATTTGCATTTAGCTGAATGTATCAGTAAATGAACAGATAATTATTATTTATCAGTTAGACAAGTAGGAATTTGGGACACCTGGGTCGCAAAAAATGTCCCCCTTCGATACCTACCACTGTCATATCCACAAGTTGCTCTGGACCTATTAATTAAATGAAATATACATACACCAGGAATACTGGTAAATATATAAATTTGTGGACTGTATATTAAAAATAATAAATGGTTATATATATACACAATTACATAACAGAAGGAAAATATATCTTAATATCACTCACCAATTTGACTGGAGATTAATGTGTATCATACTCAGAAAACCTCACTCTAACTAAATCTATGAAAATAATGCTGGCCAGAATTACACACAAATCTAGAGAGCTTATCTGAGGTTCCTGGAGCTGTCTTGTCCAGTCATCTGATATCTCAAGTTATGCAAGAATGTATGTCCAACAATTTCGCCTCCTATTTGAGAGGTATCAGCCCAGTTTTAACCTCTAGAGCACGAAAATTCCTTCCCATTACACTAACGTTGTATCCAATTCAAAACCAAGATGGCGAGTCTCGTCTGCGCAGACGCAGGCTTTCCGTTTTCTATGACATAAATATTATTAAATACAGTATGGCCATCTATATACATATAAATACTGAATTTCTGGAAAATATATACAGTATTTTCCACACACGCACACTACGAAGAAAGGTTAAGGGAAATTGGCCTGGCGACACTGGAGGACAGGGGGGGTTAGGGGAGACATGATAACGACATACAAAATACTGCATGGAATAGATAAGGTGGACAGAGACAGGATGTTCCAGAGATGGGACACAGAAACAATGGGTCACACTTAGAAGTTGAAGACCCAGATGAGTCAAAGGGATGTTAGGAAGTATTTCTTCAGTCATAGAATAGTCAGGAAGTGGAATAGCCTAGTAAGTGAGGTAGTGGAGGCAGGAACCTTACACAGCTTTAGGATGAGGTATGATAAAGCGCATGGAGCAGGCAGAGAGAGAGGACCTATTAGCGCTCAGTGAAGAGGCGGGGCCAGGAGCTGAGTCTCGACCCCTGCAACCACAATTAGGTGAATTAGATGAGTACACACACACACACACACACACACACACACAGGAGCTGAGTCTCGACCCCTGCAACCATAATTAGGTGAGTACACTTTTCTCAATAACTGTTAAGAAATATAGTGTCATGAACAAGGTTTAACATGTCACTACAGAACAACCCCAGATTACTTTGAACACCATCAAACAACTCTCATACATCATTTGAATACTCTCAAACATAGTTTGAATATTTCCAAACATCGTTTAAACACTTCCAAATAATATTGGAACACTTCCAAACAACATTTGGAATGCTTCCAAATTACGTTAGAACACTCACATTACATTGGAACACTTCCATAAAACATTGAAACACCTCCAAAATAACATTTTGAATATTCCCAAATAACATCTCCAGACTTTCCAACATTACCTGGAGTCTACCTGGAGGGCATTCCGGAGATCAACGCCCCCGCGGCCCGGTCCACGACCAGGCCCCCGGTGGATCAGGGCCACACACACACACACACACACACACACACACACACACACACACACACACACACACACACACACACACACAAAGAAAAAATGTCATCGTTAGCGGGATCCCTGATCATTCTGGTGTTCAGTGATGAACTAGCAGACTCCTCTTTATGTTCAGCAGTTCGAGACATTCCACTCTCCTGTTAAGTTACTATTTCTTACTATTTCCCGGTGCTAGTTCAGGACTTGCGAGAGATCACTAGCTGAACGATTAGTCAAGTGGTGACTGACATTTTTTTTTTTTTTAACCAAAGAACAATTACGTTTCTGTTCCTCCCCTTTTCGTTGTTGTTGATTGGCAGTATATTGGACACACATAACTCACACAGGGTCACCTCACAGAGTGCCTACAGTGCCACTATGCGATATTATTCAGATCGTTCTGGCAGTACAGCATCTTTGAATAGTGTCTTGTTCATCAGATCAGCTCATCTTCAACCTTTCCTTCAGTGTCATGGTACATTTACACCGTCTGTTTTCCTTTCTAAAAATCCCATTTTGAATCAGAGTCACACAGTGACTTCATAACTGCACCATAAATGACTTCCTCATTCAGCCCTTGTTTTCATACCCCATGTTTCTGTCCACTAATATCAATATGTCTTTGTTATGTAGTGTTAAAGATTCACATGATTCTAGCGCTTTGTGATGACGATGATGATAATAATAATAATATTTTGTTAGGATTACCCGGAGGGTTAGTAACACAGGAAAGCCCAATAAACTCACTGCTATCAAACTATCTTACTTATTTCCATTGGGGTCCTTAATTCCATCTCCCAGGATGCGGCTCATAACCAGTCGGCTAACACCCAGGTACCTACTTCCTGCTAGGTGACCAGGGAAAACAGGTGTACGGAAACATGATCAGCATTTTCACTCGCACTCACAACTGAAACCCTGCACACCCAGTGTGCGACCTGAGGCCGCTACCAAATTGAGCCAGGAGCTCTCCCCGTCCTCATGAGTACACACAACATCTATGGTAACCAAGGCAGTGTGAATATCAAAATGGTATACAATACCGACAGGTTGGTAGGTAAGGCACATAGGCAACAGTTAGGCAACTTTACTCCGAAACGTATCGCCTACACAGCAGGCTTCTTCAGTCGAATACAAAATGTTCCTGCATACTTTCTGCATTCGACTGAAGAAGCCTTCTGTGTAGGCGAAACGTTTCGGAATAAAGTTGCCTAACTGCTGCCTATGTGTCTTACCTACCAACCAAGGCAGTGATTACAAAATTACATAAGGACCTAACCCAGACTTTCTGACTCGGAGTTAAAATGTCGAAGCACTTGACCGGTAAGTTAGTCAGTTTAATATCTTTATTATGCACCCCATACCCATCCTGTGGGCGGTAGTCAAAAGATTACAAAGGTACATAATGGGTCCAGGGACTGGACCCCAAAGTTATGTAACAATGACGAGGTTCCGGAGTTGCAAGATAAATACTCTTAACATCCACAGTAGGATATCATTCCACTGGCAGAAATATACATTACATGTACCACGTTGTATCTACCACATCATTTACAGAATAACATAAGAACATAAGAAGGAATGAGCACTGTTACAGGCAGTTTTCCATTTCTACACTCAGAGTGTAGATTCCATGACCCAGTCTATCCTCGCTGGAAGGATTTCTGATACGTGGGATCAACTTTATCATCCTTCTCTGTAGGTTTTCCAGAACATTTATTTATGTCCATTCTGTAATAACGGTGACCAGAAATGTTCAGCATAATCTAACTGAAGCCTAACCAAAGATCCATATTCTATAGAGTTGAAGAATAACCTGAGGACTGATGATTAAGACTCATGTGCAATAGTTAGGTATCTCTATTGTTGAAACGTTTCGCCTACACAGTAGGCTTCTTCAGTCAAATACAAAGGCAGGAGGTGTAGTAATGAAATGAACATGATGAGAAATTTCAATTACTCAGATATGGTAAACACGAGGAAATTAAATCTTCATCAGAGTACAAAACAAATTCTGGCCACAAAATAGAGCGAAACACCAACGTCAAAGACCTGGGAGTGATCATGTCGGAGGATCTCACCTTCAAGGACCATAACATTGTATCAATCGCATCTGCTAGAAAAATGACAGGATGGATAATGAGAACCTTCAAAACTAGGGAGGCCAAGCCCATGATGACACTCTTCAGGTCACTTGTTCTATCTAGGCTGGAATATTGCTGCACACTAACAGCACCTTTCAAGGCAGGTGAAATTGCTGACCTAGAAAATGTACAGAGAACCTTCACGGCGCGCATAACTGAGATAAAACACCTCAATTACTGGGAGCGCTTGAGGTTCCTGAACCTGTATTCCCTGGAACGCAGGCGGGAGAGATACATGATTATATACACCTGGAAAATCCTAGTGGGACTAGTACCGAACTTCCACACGAAAATCACTCACTACGAAAGCAAAAGACTTGGCAGACGATGCAACATCCCCCCAATGAAAAGCAGGGGTGTCACTAGCACGTTAAGAGACCATACAATAAGTGTCAGGGGCCCGAGACTGTTCAACTGCCTCCCAGCATACATAAGGGGGATTACCAACAGACCCCTGGCAGTCTTCAAGCTGGCACTGGACAAGCACCTAAAGTCGGTTCCTGACCAGCCGGGCTGTGGCTCGTACGTTGGTTTGCGTGCAGTCAGCAGCAACAGCCTGGTTGATCAGGCTCTGATCCACCAGGAGGCCTGGTCACAGACCGGGCTGCGGGGGCGTTGACCCCCGGAACTCTCTCCAGGTAAACTCCAGGTGATGTAATCAGTCCATCAACCTTAGAGAAATAATACTCGAGTAGCAGAGTTCAGCTCCATGGTCTGGAAGGATGTGAAGCTGTAGCAAGTAAAGGTTCGCTGGTACTGACCCGGCCCGGGTTTTGGCCTGGTTACCATCTGGAAAAGACCCGGGGCGGCAAAGGTACCAGCGAATATACAACAACAACCGGCCCGGGTCTTTTCCAGATGGTGACCCGACGAGCTGTAGCATGAGAATGGAACCTTAATATTGTCGGAAGTATTGTGCATCATTCCAGTTATAACAATGACTGTATATAACAGGACTACAGTACACATTCTTCACGCTAAAATGGGCATTTACATCATACAACCACGGGTTGAAAAGAGCATTCCTAATATTACAGTCACGTAGGCCTGCAGCAGTGTTCCTCCATTAGTAAGTAAGTTTATTCAGGTATACATAAATACAAGTACATAGAATTATCATATATAGCAGCATATGTGTAGATAAATTAGACACATGTGCAACTCTTGGGTATCTTTATTGAGGAAACGTTTCGCCACACAGTGGCTTCATCAGTCCATACAAAGGAGAATCTTGAAGAACAGGAGGAGAATGAGGTAATCAGTCCCTCAACCTTGAGTCGATGTGTTCAGTCCATCAATCTTGAACACATCGACTCAAGGTTGAGGGACTGATTACCTCATTCTCCTCCTGTTCTTCAAGATTCTCCTTTGTATGGACTGATGAAGCCACTGTGTGGCGAAACGTTTCCTTAATAAAGATACCCAAGAGTTGTTAGGTAAGACACATATGCAACAGTTAGGTATCTTTATTTCGAAACGTTTCGCCTACACAGTAGGCTTCTTCAGTCGAGTACAGAAAAGTTGATAGAAGCAGAAGATACTTGAAGACGATGTAATCAGTCCATCACCCTTAAAGTTTTGAGGTGGTCAGTCCCTCAGTCTGGAGAAGAGCATTGTTCCATTTTAATGTTCATACCCAAGAGTTGCACATGTGTCTAATTTATCAACATGTCGGTTCTCTGAACCATTCATCTACAAATATGTGTAGAGAACCTGGGATAACCCAAAAAAGTCAGACAGTGACTAGGAGGCAGAAATGTGAATCAAAGATTGAACAGCTGGTGTTATAATTGATTCTACTGTATGACCCTGGTAGGTTTAGCGCTTCTTTTTGATTATAATAATAATATAATTGCTACTGATGTTAGGTTACAAATAGCGTTGCTCGTAATACTGGTTCAACTACGTAATACTGGTTCAACTATGCCTTGCTGCCTCACCTTGAAGTTTACAAAGTTATTACAAATATCGTAGGTCATTGTAGTCTGTTATTTATAATGTGTTACGTATAATATAAGTTATGGTGCTAGTTTTGATATGGGCATCATTATTCAAAATCTGCGTGTGACGTGTTATCTACAATGATAATTTCAATGTAAAAAAGTAACTCCAGCTGTGCACACATCATTATTATTCACATTATAGATAAAGATATAAGAATGGCGGGGGCAAGACTGTGAGTACAGCAATTATTATATATTGTTGGAAAGCCCTAAACCCGTAAGTATCATACGGTGCCTGAGGAATGGGTGACATTCGGGTGTGATGCAAGGAAGGAAATGATAGCTCTAATTCCTTGAATCAAGAGCCCTTCACAAGCATCTTGGAATACACAAAGTTTTCCAGTGATGTAATAATCATGCTGACTCAACTGTACCCTATACGTCTTTATTTAAAATAAAATATAATGGTTTGTCTGTATGGATGGCTCGACAAAAAAAAGATATTTGCATTAAAAAAATTGCATTTAATGGAATTTATACAAGATATATAACCTATGTTTTCATGATAAGACGTTTGTTCGTATGGTGTGATCGGTGTTCGTTTTGCGGCTTAGGCTTCGTTCGGAAAATTTATGGGAGCCTTATTCTGATAACTAAATTATATATGTTTTTGTATCGAACGTGAAAATGACACTATAATACCGCAAATAAGCTTAACCAAACCTCAGCTACTTTATTAATTGGAAATATAAGATTATTAAATATCACATTTAATCAACCTCTGCAATTACATTGTCACTTTAATTGATAAGATAATTTAATGTAACGTAACGTAAATTCAGGAAAAATATAATAACTGAAACAATGTTATCTTGACCCCGAATCCAAACACAAATTCAGGCTGATAATTCTATGCTCCATAGGCCTTAAGAAACATTATAATGATTATAATTATTGTGTTATAATTTAACGAGTAGCGAGTTAAAATACAGAGATATTAGAACCTCTGGTTAATAATTCCGTTTTATCACGTTTAGAACACGTCCTTCAGCTGGTACTGGAGAAGCAAGCACCTGAAGAAATACATCGCATGGAAGAAGATAGTGATAATAAATGTAGAGTGAAGAGAGTGAGAGAGGCAGGAGGTAATAAGTGCGCCGTAGTGAGTCAGCTGTGTTGTGTGATGCTCACTCATGTGACTTAGCCAGAGTGTTAATGTTGGTGAGATTCAGGACATTATGTATCTCAGAGTGGTGTTCCTGGCTGTGTACCTGGGTATTAGTGGTGTGTACAGTGTAAGTGACCTGTGTCAGGTCACTGATGGTGCACAGCTGTATGATGTGAGTGAACTGGCTGACAGAGACTATTGGAAGGTGACGGAAACTTTGCATACTGGTATTGATGAGAGGAGAGTGTTCTATCTGTCCCTGTGTCATGGACTGAGGAATGCACCTAGTGTATGTGCTGGAAATGCTACAGGGGTGTGTGTGGTCAAGCATGAAGGTGGAAATAACACACAGCCACAGGTGGTTGTCAGTAACGCAGGACAGCTGCCCACCACAGGGATAAGAGTGGCTGAAGAAGGCTGGCTGGAATATGCTTATGATAGTGGTCAACCATGCCCCCATAGAGGTGGTGGGAAGACGTACAAGACCTCAGTCAACCTCATCTGTCCCTCTGATGTCCATTATGGAGCATCTGGACCAGTGTTCATGAGCTCCAGAGGATGTGACTTCCTCTTCGCCTGGATGACCAAGGCTGCCTGTCCTAAGAAACTGGATGCTCAGGACCCTACTTCTTGTACTGTCAAATTTTCCAATTCAGATCAAGTACTTAACCTTCATGCGCTACACTCTTCCAGTTTTTACACTGTTAAACGAGCAGAGTCTACATACGAGATAAATATCTGTGGTGCTGTTACCAATGGCAGTTGTGGAAGGGGAGATGCAACCATATGTAATGTGAAAAATGGTAGCAACCCTGTTGTTCTAGGTACAACAAAGAATATGAACCTGGAATGGGAAGAAGAGAGACTAATTCTTTTTTATAAACAAGAGGGCCACTCTGTTGAAATTGAACTTTACTGTGATAGATCCAGAACCACACCTCATATTTATTTTGTCTCTTCAAATGAGAGCACGACAATATTCAGCCTCAAGACTTTCGCAGTGTGTGCGCCAAAGCCTCCTGAATGTGTCGTGGAGGACGATGATGGCAATGTCTTTGATCTACGACCCTTGTACAAATCGCAGGGGAACTGGGAAGTTTTGGATACCCGGCGTGAAAATAAGGTATTGGTCTTTAAGATCTTTGTATGAATTTATATCAAAATTAATGCTAATTTTGTCCTGGGATGAATTGTAACTACCAAAGCAAAACAAGCATATCTTGCCAAAGCTGAAATGGATAGTGATTGCTTTCTCTTGTGATATTATACTGCTGAGTTCTACATGACTGGCTACAAATGTATCTAGGAGTATCCAGCAAAATCACAAACTTCAAATCACCTATGTTAGTGAGTTATTCAGGCATCAGGTTTAAGATAAGCTAATATTTGTTCAGATTTTTAATCTGTAGAGTTAGCCACCCAGGATAACCTGAGAAAGTCATTGTGTCGAAGAGGACTGTCTGTCTGATTTTTATTTGGGTCCTTCAATTTTGTCCCTCAGGATGTGATTCATGCCATTTAACTAACTCCAAAGTACATGTACCTAATTACTGCTAGGTGAACAGGGACAGCAGGTGTAAGGAAACATGCCTAACATTTCCACCCGTGTCGGGGCTCGAACTACAGAGATTCAGTGTGTGAGGATAGACCATTGCCAAACAAACCATGGGCCACCTTATTAAAATATAATTATGAGTAAGCCAACAATATACTTGAAGGTTATTTTAGGTTAGGCAGTAGGTTGGTAAACAGCAACCATCCAGGGTGTTGTGAGTTAGTTCCTATTGCAGATAAGACTGCCGAGACAGTAGCTAAAGCGTTTAAAGAACGCATTATCTGCAGGCATACCATCCCTAAGTCCTTAGTAACAGATAATGGAGGTGAATTCTGTAACGAGATACTTGAAAAATTGTGTGCCTTGTACAAGATCTGTCATATGAGTGTGAAATGGGAACCTGTTACATTTCTTGCACTGGTAGAAGTGCAGATCTTTTCCTTCTGTCTCTTGAAAATGTAAAATGACTGTTAATCTTAAAAAAAAAAAGAAAAAAAAAGAAAAAAAAAAAAAATTGCATACATTCAGTTTACACATCTCTTTACTTTCCATTGTTTCTTAATACTGTCATCGCTTAGCGCTTCTTTTTGATTATAATAATAATTAATACTGTCATCCATAATCCTTTAATATATACTGTATTTCCTTTCCAATCTATGTGGCCTGGTCTGAGAGTGGACTGTGGGAAAGATAATTCCCAGAACCACTAACATAAGAGTTATGCGAGGCACTGAGAAGAAAAAGGATGAATTCACCAAATGTCACTATTGTGAAAATCAATTATAAATCTTTGTAACAATGTCTCAGTAGCCATCTGTAGTACAGTTTTGATTAGACTAATGTCATTTTAAAAACTGATAAACATTGTTGTATAGAACATGCAACATTCACTCACTGGGGAGGTCATCAGGTTTTTTCTCAGTGTCTCATAAAATGGTTAGGGTATGTTAAGGTAGTGTTTGTCAATAATGTTATTAAATCAATGTATGGAAGAACTCTCTACCAGTAGAAAAATATTGGACATTACTGACTGATCAGTGACTAGGTAATATCTGTGACATCATTGGCATTCTGTCTAGGACTGAGCTAGGTTAAATTAGTTATATACATTCAGCAGTGTTATTAGTAGGGCAGCGACAAAAAATGCCAGGTACTTCCGTGCACACTGTGATATTATCATTGCCATAACAATGGATATAAATCACCTTGACTTTTTTGGGGGGTTATCATAGATAATTTACACTATGTACGTATGATAATTGCACTTACGTGTACCTGTCTTTAACCCTTAAATGGTCCAAACGTATATATACGTTTTTTCAACATCTGAAAGTATGTAAAAAAATGTAGATCTTTTTTTGTTTAACATTTGAAAATGTGTAAAAAAACTTATCTACATTTTTTTTTGTTATATTTGAAAATATGTAAAAGAAAGTAGATCTACTTTTGTAGCACTACGAATTTGAACGTCGATCTGTTTGGACTGTTTAAGGGTTAAATAAATTTAGTCACATTGTTACAGAGAGAGAGAGTGCATAATGTTTGTAAGTAAGTTCATTCAGGTACAGGTACACATAAATACAGTTATACAAATGATTGTCCATCGTAACATGTGTAAATTACCAAGGACAACCCCAAAAAAAGTCAAACAAAATGACTTATTTCCATTGGGGTCCTTGAAGATACAGTCCTCTTAATGCATTTCTTTAATGTTGTGGGCTGTTGGTGGGTTGAGGGCTGATGTGGGTGTTTTATATTGTAATGGATTTTAATCTGACATTTTTTTATAAACATTCTTAAAATAAGTTTTTTATTGTTTTTAGCATGCACTGGTGGTTTTACAGCTGTGAATGAATCATTTACATTTAATTTTATATTTAATGCATTGCATAATTAGTGGATTTCTTTTGTGATTACTATTGTACTAACACATTTATCCACATTATTTGTATGCCTCAAAGAAATAAACTGTTAGTAGTAGTCGTAGTCATAGTAGTAGTAGTAGTAGTAGTAGTAGTAGTAGTAGTATTGACATATAACAGTGACAAGGGATGAGTTAAACTAAAATGAGCCAACAAAACCAAATAAGATTTACTATCATTTGATCCCAATGTTGTGCATGTCATTTAGATTAGAGTGTACCATATCTAAATTTTATGAATAATCTTGTAGGTAATACCTAAAGCATTTGCTATCTGTTTTAGATGTTGATCAAATTATATAAAAGCTAATACAGATATGTAATAGAAAGGGATACAGTAAAACTCCGGTTTTTGTCCGGTCCGAATGTCGTACAGTTCAGATTTTGATCACTTTTTACAGCGAATTTCTACTCTAGGTTTTGTACAGCGACTCGGAAATTGTCTGCATCAGATGCGTCCGCCTGCCCGGGACACCGCTGCCTAACTCAGTCTGCCTCTGTCATTTGTTGAGTGAATAATACTCCGCACATTCATCCATTGTTTTTGGTGCTTGTTTATTGAGTGCAACTGCGAAATAAGCCACCATGGGGCCAAAGAAAGTTCAGGGTGCCAGCCCTTTGGTAAAGAAGGTGAGAAACATGATAGAATTAAAGAAAGAACTTGTATGAAAATACGAGTGGCGTACGTGTGGACAAGCTCGCCAGGCCTCTGGACAGATTTTCTGTGCGACGGGTGCATTGACTCTCAAGATGGTCCTAGTGCCAGTAAAAGACAAAGAAGGGAAGTAACCTCGGATAGGGCTTTGATACCTGAAGTCCTTATGGAGGGGGATTTCCCTTCCAACAGTAACCTCTCCTCTCTCTCCCCTCCTCCCCTTCTTCCATATACCAACAAGAGTCTTCAGTAAAGGTATGTAATAGTGATTTAAATGTTCATTTATCCATTAAAATTAGTGCTTTATATTTATTTCTCATTGTTTTCTGTATGTTAAATTATAGTTATTCTCTATAAAATGTATTTTTTGTTAATATTTTTGGGTATCTGGAATGGATTAATTAGATTTACATTATTTCTTATGGGAAATATTACCTCAGTTTTCGTCCATTTTGGATTTTGACCGACCTTTTGGAATGGATTAAAGATGAAAACTGGGGTACCACTGTAATAGAAATATGCCATATCTCTCGCCGAAGTGGGGGATACAGGAAGAAGTGTAAGATAAGCCAAGTGAAGGGCAGGGACACTGTGGGCACAACAAGAAAACATTGTATCAACATTCATGGTCCCAGATTGTTCAACATCTTACTAGAAGATGTCAGAAACACTGCTGGGACAAGGGTAAAAGTCTTCAAGAGAAAACTTGACAAGTATCTCTGCCAAGTGCCAGATCAACCAGGCTGTGATGGATATGTGGGCCAGCAGGCCACCAATAGTAACAGTCTGGTCTACCAGGCAAGTACCAGACAAGCCTGGCCCATTGCTGGGCTCTGGGAGTTGAACTCTCAAAACTCATCAAAGGTTTGAAGGTATAGTGTACTATACTGTACTTTATTTTATGTATGAAAAGGAAATCAAAGCTATTTATGAGGGTTTTATTTATTAATTTTACTTTGAAATCTTATGTAGCTTGGGCATTGCAATATTTCAAGTGTGATATTATGACTATTTTAAAACACTGATTTCCTGTATAGCTAACATTCATGTACTTATTATTGTAAGCTGATCCTCTCTTTAATGTTAATATGTATAAATAACGCAGTTTACGTTATTCCTAGCATATCTCCTTTTATTGTAACCGATTTTCACACAGTTAAGTTACTTAGCTGTTTTAACTTTTAAGGTTTAAATTATAAGATATTACAAGGACTCCAGTGGAAATAAGTCACTTTGTCTGACTATTTTTTGGGTTATCCTAGGTAATTTACACTGTGTATGATAACTGTACTTATGTGTACCTGTTCCTAAATAAACTTATTTATTTCTTCACAGAATGACATGTACCACATCAATATTTGTGGAGAGGTGAATGAAGGGACCTTCTATCACTGTCCTTTGGGCCCTGCATTTGCATGTCAGACCAGTGTAGGAAGGGAGGCCTCTTACAACCTTGGCTTCATTGCTTCTCACCCATATGTAAACAAAGATGGATCAATTACAGTTTTGTATACAGGTGGGTATTTTTTTTTAATTATATATTTGTGCATATTTACTGTCTTTGATTGTGTACATTTGCATGTGTCTGTCTTGTATGGTATTGGAAAGGACATTCCCAATCATTCAAGTTGATTCTGTCTTTCCAAAATTGCATGGATATCACAGTTCAAATGACCCACCAAACCACAGCTTTCTCCACTCATTCTTTTCAATGCAGGCACTGTTCATTCTGCCTCTAGAACCAAAGATTACCTAACCAGTTTCCCAGAATTCCTTCATAAATATTACCTTCCTTCACAGCCAGATTAAGATTTTGTAAGCCCCTGAGCTACAGGTATTGTGAGGGCCCCCACTGATATTTTCAAAAGGAAAAAAAGCTAAAGAAATAATAAGTTTATTTTTATAAGGCTAACCACAATTAAAATTTTCATAATTTCTTGGAAACAAATTTCTCCAAAACATCAGTAAATTGTAAGTTCTTGAGAACATCTCTGGAGGCCCTCCAGCTGGCAGAGGTCCCTGGGCTGTAGCCCCTAAAGCCCATGCCTTAATCCGGCCCAATGTGTTAATAAAAAAATAAGTGAGGCATGGAGGCAAAACAGGAGGCTAAGGGCAGTGGCATTGTTATGTTTAAGAGCAGTGATTGGTTTGAATATTATACACAGAATTCAGAGTGTAAAAATTAGGTAACATAGTCACCAAGGGTATAATTTAGAGGCCTGGGGAAGGATTGTTGAGGTGGTTTGAACTTGTAAAGAGGTTGGAGAAAGATAAGATAATGAAGAAGGTATATAAATATGGGGTTAAAGGTAGGGGGTAGGTGTTGTCCCAGGATTGGTTGGAGGGAGGGGGTAAAAGAGGCTTCGTGTTTCAGCGGCTTGTGTGAGCATGATAGATATGAGTAATTGGAAACAAGTGATTTTTAAGGCACTGCTGTTGAAGTGTGAGCAAGGAAATGTTAATGAGGAGATTCAGAGATACCAATTAGCCATATTTGAGTCCTGGAGGTGTTGAGTGCATCGCCTGCACTCTGAGGGAGGGGTGAGGATGTTGCTGTTGGAGGATAATCTGAATTGTGATGTCAGCATGCTTTTTGCAAGAGAACTGAATGAATGTTGGTGAATGGGTTTTCTTTTTTGGGTCACCCTTCCTTGGCAGGAGACAGCTGTTGTAATAAACAAAATGGTTACTGGTGCAGTACTTACTTTTATCTTTTGAGTAGTGCTTTTTTGGTCTGCATAATTTTTAATGCTGAACTTACTCTACAGGTGGTGACACGTGTAAAAATGGACAACATACTCGCTCAACTCGAATCAACTTGGTGTGTAACCCAGTTGAACATCATCCTATGCTAGTGGAGGAAACCGAAACTTGTGAATATGTGTTTAACTGGCTGACACCAGTTGCTTGCCCACGCCACGTGAGGAAAGGTAGTGCCTGTCAAGTTGTAGATCCACTGTATGAGAATTTATATGACCTGAACCCATTAAGAAATGAAAATAAGGATTACAACATCACAGATGGTGAACACAATTACTTGGTAAATTTGTGTGGGCCACTTGTAACATCATGCAAGGGAGGTACTTCAGGAATATGTCAAATCAAAGGAGATGAGGAATATAGTGCTGGACTAGCAACTTCTAATGTAACATTTAATGATGGCACTCTGACAATGAACTTTGCCAATGGATCAGGAGGATGTGAAGGTGATAACACAAGGTCGACACAGATTATTTTTCTTTGTGATCAAGAGGAAAATGGTAGGGATGGGCCTCATTTTCTGCATGAAACCTCTTGCACATATTACTTTTTGTGGCGTACTAGACATGCTTGCCCACCCTTCCGTGTTGTAGATTGTAGTGTGTTTACTAGTGATGGAATGGTATATGACCTCAATGAGCTATCATCACCCAATATGAATGAAGAGTACTTTAATCCTGGTGACTCCAGAAAGTTTGTACTAAATGTTTGCAGATCTATAGTGCACAGCAAGAGCAGTAGGTGTCCTTATAATGCTGCAGCTTGTGTTATTGACCTTAAGCATGAAAACAAATCAGTGAATATTGGTGAAGTTCACAGTGGTCCCTATTTGGAAGATGGCAATTTGAAATTAAAGTATACAGGAGGTGAATTTTGTGGAAATAGCTCTAAGAGGTATGAAACAGTAATTGAGTTCAAGTGTGACAAAGATGAGCTCTATCCTTACCCACAACTCATTGGTGAAGAGAATTGTAAATACCTTTTTGAATGGAAAACCTCTGTTGCATGCCCAGTATCAACAGAAACTACTACTACATCAGAAATAAATGCAGAAAATTGCACAGTTTCCAATTCTTATACCGGTTACAACTTCGATCTTAACTCATTAAAGAGAGATACTGGGTATGAAGTACAAGATAGTGAGGGTCTCCATCTTGTCCTGAATGTTTGTGCAGAAGTCAGCCAAGAAAAATGCTCAAAGAAAGGTGCAGCAGCTTGTAGTTTCATGCATAACAGTGAAACTAACATAGTAAATGCTGGCCAGGCTAATGCCAATCTTCACTTCCTTCCAGGTTTTCTTTTCCTTCACTACACAGGGGGTGACGAGTGCAGCAATGCTACAAAGCGGTCTACATTAATCAGCTTTATCTGTGGAGCTGAGAGTGCCAAAGAGGGCCCAGTATTGATACATGACGACTTGGATCGGTGCACATATTTTGTCAACTGGTACACAGATCTAGCTTGTGAAAGAAGGATAAACTGTTTTGTTGATACTTGGGAACATCGTATTGATCTCTCCCCCCTAATTAAGGCTTCAGGAAATTATGAAACGTCAAACCCAGATAATCCAAAGGAAAAATTTTATTTGAATGTTTGCAGACCTCTCAATCCTATAGCTGGCCTAAATTGTCAACCAGGTTCCAGTGCTTGTCTCTATAGTCCAACTCTGGAAACGAAGATTTTAAGTCTAGGTCATCCAGATGTGACACCTACATACATTTACAATGATGGAGTACAAATTATGTATACACATGGTTCCACCTGCACTTCCAACCAAGACTACAGCATTTCATCTCGCATTCACTTCATCTGTGATGTATCAGCTGGCATGGTATGTTTTAGTACTGCTTTGTTTTTGTATGTTTACTCTCTCTAAAACTTCATCTTGCCATAATATTTGATTTTCAGATTTCATTTTTATTTATTTAGCACTTAAATTTCTTGAATATATTACAAGTGCCATTATTTGTTTTGCTGGCACAAACTCAGTTTTGGCACATTCTTTAATCTTCATAGATACTTTACATAATATTTAAGGTCTTACCATCTGCCATACCAAGAAAACTTATTGCATTTTATGGTTGCTGCACCCATTCATATTGAAATGCCTTATCATTTTCAGTATTAGAAAAATTCTAATCAGATACATTTTTCATCAGTAGGAGGATGAAATTTTAACAAATTCATGAGGTGAGGTTAGAGCTGATTCAAATGCAGATTACTATAATTGAAAAAAATGCATTGTATTAGTTAGTCAGGAAACTGAGTGATTTGTTGCTTTGTGCTAATTTTTGTGTCCAGTATGAGACTGGGGTTTAGGTTGGCAAAGGATTAAGTAAATTTGAACTGGATTATGTGTGTATTTGAAATAACAGGAATGAATCAACCGTGTGACCACACTATGTATATGTATAGACAAAATCAGATACAACGTTAGGTGAAAAGCTTATTTTAAATATGATTAAATAATTTCCTATATGCAGAATAGAGTGGGATACTAAACATTTTTAAAAAGTCTAACCTCATCTAAGGCACTAATATAAAGGACAGGGTCACTCTGCTAGTTTAGTAAATTTCATACTGTACCAGTATTTTAAAAGAATTAATATTTATAGATTTTTGTGAGAAAGTGGTATAGGCTAAATTATTACTATGTGAAACCATGACTTGACATTCAATATGGAATTTCTTTACAGGGAAACCCAGTTTTCAAGAATAGAACTCATGATTGCCAGTACCAGTTTGAGTGGCGAACAAGTCTTGTCTGCGAAAAATCTGTCACTAAACCAGATACAGGTCCTGTGTGTCAAATTAAGTTTGATGCTGCAAAAGCCAATATTGATTTGACACCCCTTCAGCGAAAAATAGGCTATTCAGTTAAATTTGGAAACAAAATATATAAAATAAATATTTGTGGTCCTGTTTGCCAAGAATCTGGTGTTTGCACCTCTGATGGAGATAGTTATGGGCTAATTAATAAATCTGAATTGAAATGGGACTACGATCAGCTCAAGCTCACATATTACGGAGGAACCTCCTGTGTTGGTGCACTCTCAGGTCATAAGACCACTTCTATATACTTTGAATGTGACATGAGTGCTGGCTTTGGTTATCCAGTTGCTGATGATTTAATGGAAAGCCTGGACTGCTTAGCTGTATTCCGCTGGAAAACAAATATAACTTGCATTGAGGCCATCTATAATAATGGGAATACCGACATGGTACTGGATGCCACAGAAAAGCCAGCTGTCCACAATACTGGGACTACTGACATAGTACCAGGTGTCAAAGAGAGGCCATCAATTACTGATGACAATATGGACAATGTCAAAAATGATAGTGGTACTTCAAACCCACAAAAAAGTAAAGTTATGAAGCCATTCTCTGCAACATCTGCTGTTATTGCCAGTGTACTTGTCATCTCTGGCATTGTTTTTGTGGCGGTGCTGATACTTTTCAAGTCGGAGAGAGGGCAACATGTGGTGGCTTCAGCTCGAAGGCTCTTCGGAATCAGAGGGTACACGAACATTGGCCAGCCACGGTCTGAAAACTCAACACTTCTAGGAACCACCAGCTCTGTTAGAGTGTTTAGAGTTGATGATAGCGATGATGATCTCCTCAGAGTGTAGTTTAACTATATTAGGTTGGATATATCACTTACTTTTTTTTCTGGTATACTAGTCATGAATAAGCTGAACAGTGGGCTTTATTGTAATTTAAGTATAAGGAGTTTGTTCTTACAAATTATTTATGGGTTAAGTATACCAAGAAACTGGTAACTACAAGGGGACATAGGAAATAGTAACTACAGGAAGGCAACATTATGTAGGTAATTTGAGTAAAATGTAAAAGTAACATCTTTTTCAGTTTATTAAAATACCTTGTAATTACCTAACCAAAAATTGCAGAATTTTCACAAAATTTCATGGAGTTTCATAAAATTTTACAAATTGAAATATACACCATGCTATCATCAAACTTTAAACACTTTCGTATTTAATAGAATGGCACCCTAATGCTGTATTTTTATGTTTAACAAATTAATGCTTTATTTTATCAAAGCTAACCCTCTGAACTGCTTTCACAAATTATCAAGAAGTCCTTTTGGTTTGTCATTTAAAGTATGTTTCTTATGAAGTGTGTGAAGCATGTGAATGATATATATAAATATAGAGGGTGCTGCATATAACTGATAATTAGATGTGCATAATTAACTAAAACATGTCTTGTTAAGATGTGCATAATTAACTATGTCTAGTTAAGATGTGCATAATTAACTAAAATATGTCTTGTTATATGCTTCATAAAGTTTGTTTTGGTTGCTGTAATCTTGCTGATGATTATAAGATAAATGTAAATAATATTTGCTCTCATAATGTGCTTTAAATCTTTGAAAAGGGCATTATAAGGTCACAGTAATTTACATTTATTTTAAAGGAGTTGTATATTTAAAATCCAAAAGCAGTTGTTTAATACCACAAAAATTGTAATTATCTAAAAACATGCACAGGTACAGTAGATATTTTTTAAAGCTTCAGTAATTTCATAACCATTTTCTTTAACCCTTAAACTGCCAAAGGGTCTAAAATAAGCATGCCCTTAGTACACTGGCAATTTTGAAAAAAAAAATTTTATCTTTAGGAAAAATTCTCTCTGATTTTAGAAGTGAAATAAGACAAGAACGAGTTAAGTCTGATCAGTATATACGGTGATATGAAAGTTTCGAGGTGATGCTAGTGATCACATTATGGCAATACAAGTGCTTGCAGTGTAAAGAAAATTGCTGTTTTAATATTTTTTTACGATTTTTTCCAGTTTTTTAATTGTTTATGGATCGTATAGTTTCACCTATGTGTTTTCATATATTTCACTCGTACAGTATTTAATATTCAATGAAACAGTAAACAAATGAAAATGGCTTTTACTGGCTCCCACACTGCCTTGCTCACAACACTTATTTTTTTTTATACGGATCACACTTACGGCACAGACATGCATTTTCTGATGTAGGCCTAACCAGGCAGATTGAGACCATTTTGGAGACCCTAGAATTTTGGTGTATATATATACAGTGGACCCCCGCATAACGATCATCTCCCAATGCGACCAATTATGTAAGTGTATTTATGTAAGTGCGTTTGTACGTGTATGTTTGGGGGTCTGAAATGGACTAATCTACTTCACAATATTCCTTATGGGAACAAATTCAGTCAGTACTGGCACCTGAACATACTTCTGGAATGAAAAAATATCGTTAACCGGGGGTCCTCTGTATATCTTTCTTCTTGTTTCAACACACCGGCCGTATCCCACCAAGGCAAGGTGGCTCAAAAGGAAAAACGAAAGTTTCTCCTTTTACATTTAGTAATATATACAGGAGAAGAGGTTACTAGCCCCTTGCCCCTGGCATTTTAGTTGCCTCTTACAACACACATAGCTTAAGGAGGAAGAATTCTGTTCCACTTCCCCATGGAATATATATACAGGTCTCCCTCAACATTCACATTTTCAGCTTTCACGGGCTTCACACATTCGCGAATTCTCAACCGCCAAATTCCCAGCCACCAAATTCCCAGCCGCCAAATCATATTTAAGTTTCCCGCCACCTGCGAGTCCCTACTACCCTCCCTCCGACCCCTGCAACTGGCAGCCAGCCCTCCCATCACTCAGTGTGGTGAGTGTTTTGTTTATTCACTATTTGCTATTAAACTACAGTATAAATAATGTAAACCCATTCATGATTGCATATTGGAATGGCTATTCGAACAGGTATTAGACAGTGACATCATGCGTTTACTCTTTAACACTGCAAAGAATTAAACATTTCTGCTACAGCTAATAATAACAATAGTAGTAATAATAATAATAATAATAATAATAATAATAATAAATATGATATAATTGAAGAAGGAAATTGTACAAAAATACGAGAGAGTGGTTGACACATCGTCAGTGACACTTTGTTTATGCTGGAGTGAACATTAGTCTCCCTGCTCTTCCAAACATTTCACAATAATTCATTGTGTTTGGTGCTTGTAGATTGAGTGTGACTGGAGTGGTAGAGGCAGTGATTGAGGCAATGGTATTTAATAACATACATGTTAATAATAATACATGTTATTAATAATATGTACTATTATTATTTATAACATATATGTTATTAAATACATACATGTTAATAATAATACATGTTATTAATAATAACATGTACTATTATTATTTATAACATATATGTTATTAAATACCACTGCCTCAACCGCTGAATTATTGTGAAATGTTTGGAAGAGCAGGGAGACTAATGTTCACTCCAGCATAAACAAAGTCACACTGACGATGTGTCAACCACTCTCTCGTATTTTTGTACAATTTCCTTCTTCAATTATATCATATTTATTATTATTATTATTATTATTATTATTATTATTATTATTATTATTGTTATTATTAGCAATAGCAGAAATGTTCGATTCTTTGCAGTGTTCAAGAGTAAACACATGATGTCACTGTCTAATACCTTTCCTAATAGCTGTTCCAATATGCAGTCATGGATGAGTTTACATTATTTATTCTGTAGTTTAATAGCAAAAAATGAAGAAACAAAACACTCACCACACTGAGTGGTGGGAGGGCTGGCTGCCAGTTGTGGGGGTCGGAGGGAGGGTAGTAGGGACTCGCAGTGGTGGAGGCAGTGGTGGAGTCTGTGTTATTTAATAACATACATGTTGTTAACATACATGTTATTAAATAACATACGTTATTAAAGCATAAGATGTATATATTTAGTACAATTTACGACGTTTTCATGTATTTTATGATTATTCATGGTTCAGCAAGTTAAGGAAGCAGTATTGTAATATATTTCCCTACAATATATTGGGGCACCAAACATTCACGGTTTTTCAACATTCGCGAGGCTCTTGATCCCCTAACCCTCGCGAATGTTGAGGGAGACCTGTATATATAATTTTTTTATTTTTTCCAACAAGTCGGCCGTCTCCCACCGAGGCAGGGTGACCCAAAAAAGAAAGAAAATCCCCAAAACGAAAATACTTTCATCATCATTCAACACTTTCACCACACTCGCACATTATCACTGTTTTTGCAGAGGTGCTCAGAATACAACAGTTTAGAAGCATATACGTATAAAGATACACAACATATCCCTCCAAACTGCCAATATCCCAAACCGCTCCTTTAAAGTGCAGGCATTGTACTTCCCATTTCCAGGACTCAAGTCCGACTATATGAAAATAACCAGTTTCCCTGAATCCCTTCACTAAATATTACCCTGCTCACACTCCAACAGATCGTCAGGTCCCAAGTATCATTCGTCTCCATTCACTCCTATCTAACACGCTCATGCACACTTGCTGGAAGTCCAAGCTCTTCGCCCACAAAACCTCCTTTACCCCCTCTTTCCAACCCTTTTGAGGACGACCCCTACCCCTCCTTCCTTCCCCTATAGATTTATGTGCTTTCCATGTCATTCTACTTTGATCCATTCTCTCTAAATGACCAAACCACCTCAACAACCCCTCTTCTGCCCTCTGACTAATGCTTTTATTAACTCCACACCTTCTCCTAATTTCCACACTCCGAATTTTCTGCATAATATTTACACCACACATTGCCCTTAGACAGGACATCTCCACTGCATCCAACCGTCTCCTCGCTGCTGCATTTACCACCCAAGCTTCACATCCATATAAGAGTGTTGGTACTACTATACTTTCATACATTCCCTTCTTTGCCTCCATAGATAATGTTTTTTGACTCCACATATACCTCAATGCACCACTCACCTTTTTTCCCTCATCTGTCAGCAGTTTGTGACAGAACCTACAAGGGGAAATAACCTGCTTGACTTAGATATGGCAAACAATGAATCCCTTGTTAATAATTTAGAAATTTCAGAGGAACTGGGTGCTAGCGACCACAAATCAATTACATTTAGCATTGAATGGAAGTACGATAGTAGCGATAACTCAGTAACAGTCCCAGATTTTCGCTTAGCAGATTACGATGGGCTTAGAGAACACTTATCATCTGTTGACTGGGGTAACGAAGAGAGCTATCAATATGACAGTTTTCTGAACACTATACATGCTGCTCAAAGAGCGTTTATCCCATATAAAGAAATTAGATCAAATAGAAATGACCCAAAATGGATGAATAATAGGCTCAAATATCTACTAGGGCATAAGAAAGGAATTTATAGGCGTATCAAAAGAGGTGAGGGTCATCTTATGAATCAGTATATTGACATTAAGAGGGACATTAAAAAGGGGATAAGAAAAGCTAAAAGGGACTATGAAATTAAAGTTGCTAGGGATTCTAAAACTAACCCAAAAAGTTTTTTCCAGGTCTATAGAACAAAAGTTAGAGATAAGATAGGTCCCATTAAAAATAACTATGGGCACCTTACTGACAATGAGAATGAAATGTGCTTGATTTTAAATAATTATTTTCTCTCAGTTTTTACACAGGAAGACACTAACAATATTCCAGTAATTAATTTTTACAGTGGGCTAGAAGAAGATAAATTATGTAACATCACAGTCACTAGTGAGATGGTTGTGAGGCAGATAGACAGACTGAAGCAAAATAAGTCGCCGGGTCCTGATGAGGTTTTTTCAAGGGTTCTTAAGGAATGCAAAATGGAACTCTGTGAACCATTAACTAATATTTTTAATTTATCTCTTCAAACAGGTGTAGTGTCTGATATGTGGAAGATGGCTAATGTAACTCCTATTTTTAAAACAGGGGACAAGTCGTTACCGTCAAATTACCGCCCAATAAGCCTGACCTCAATTGTAGGCAAATTACTAGAGTCAATTATAGCTGAGATTATAAGAAGCCATCTTGATAAGCATAGCTTGATTAATGATACTCAGCATGGATTCACAAGAGGCCGGTCTTGTCTAACTAATTTATTAACTTTCTTCAGTAAAGCTTTTGAGGCTGTTGACCACAATAAAGAATTTGATATTATTTACTTAGATTTTAGTAAGGCTTTTGATAGAGTTCCGCACCATAGACTGTTAAAGAAAGTGGCAGCTCATGGCATTGGGGGAAAAGTGCTCTCGTGGATCGAGTCATGGCTCACTGACAGGAAGCAGAGAGTGTCCATAAATGGGGTTAAATCCGAGTGGGGATCTGTAACAAGTGGCGTTCCACAGGGATCAGTCTTGGGCCCGTTGTTGTTTATAATATATATCAATGATCTTGATGAGGGAATTACTAGTGATATGAGCAAATTCGCCGATGACACAAAGATAGGTAGGATAATTGATTCAAACGTAGATGTTAGGGAACTTCAGGAGGATTTAAACAAACTCTATTCTTGGTCAGAAAAGTGGCAGATGCAGTTCAATGTAGATAAGTGCAAGGTTCTGAAGCTTGGGAGTGCCCATAACCCTAGTACTTATAAATTAAATGATGTAGAACTTAGCCATACAGATTGCGAAAAGGACTTGGGGGTTATGGTGAGCAGCAACCTTAAACCAAGACAGCAATGCCTAAGCGTACGTAATAAGGCAAATAGATTACTGGGATTTATATCAAGAAGTGTAAGCAACAGAAGTCCAGAGGTCATACTGCAGCTTTATACATCATTAGTAAGGCCTCACCTTGATTATGCAGCTCAGTTTTGGTCTCCGTATTACAAAATGGACATAAATTCGTTAGAAAACATTCAGCGTAGGATGACTAAATTAATACATAGCATCAGAAATCTTCCTTATGAAGAAAGATTGAAGACTCTTAAGTTACATTCACTTGTTAGACGAAGAATGAGGGGAGACCTGATCGAAGTGTATAAGTGGAAGATAGGTATTAATAAAGGGGATATTAATAAGGTCTTGAGGATGTCTCTCCAAGAGAGAACCCGCAGTAATGGATTTAAATTAGATAAGTTTAGATTTAGAAAGGACATAGGAAAGTATTGGTTTGGAAATAGGGTAGTTGATGAGTGGAACAGTCTACCTAGTTGGGTTATTGAGGCTAGGACTTTGGGTAGTTTCAAATCTAGGTTGGATAAGTACATGAGTGGGAAGGGTTGGATTTGAGTGGGACATTCACATCAGAGCTTATTTCTTGGGTAGCATTGAAAATTGGGTTGGGTAAATGTTTTGTTAGTGGGATGAATTGTAAAGGACCTGCCTAGTATGGGCCAGCAGGCCTCCTGCAGTGTTCCTCCTTTCTTATGTTCTTATGTTCTTATCAATTCTATGATTAACCTCATCCTTCATAAATCCATCTGCCGACACGTCAACTCCCAAGTATCTGAAAACATTCACTTCTTCCATACTCCTCCTCCCCAATTTGATATCCAATTTTTCTTTATCTAAATCATTTGATACTCTCATCACCTTACTCTTTTCTATGTTCACTTTCAACTTTCTACCTTTACACACATTCTCAAACTCATCCACTAACCTTTGCAATTTTTCTTTAGAATCTCCCATAAGCACAGTATCATCAGCAAAAAGTAACTGTGTCAATTCCCATTTTGAATTTGAGTCCCCATAATTTAATCCCACCCCACTCCCGAACACCCTAGCATTTACTTCTTTTACAACCCCATCTATAAATATATTAAACAACCATGGTGACATTACACATCCCTGTCTAAGACCTACTTTTACCGGGAAGTATTCTCCCTCTCTTCTACACACCCTAACCTGTGCCTCACTATCCTCATAAAAGCTCTTTACAGCATTTATATATATATATATATATATATATATATATATATATATATATATATATATATATATAATATATGTCGTGCCGAATATGTAAAACTGGTCAATTAGCAGGAACTCATTTAAAATTAAGTCCTTTCTAAAATTTTCTCTTATACGTTTAAAGATATATTTTTTTCATTAATGTTGATGTAAAAATTTATAATTTTGCACCAAAAGGAACTTAGAAAACTTACCTAACCTTATTATAACAAGCGCAATTTATTTTAGCCTAACCCAACTAAATATATTTTAGATTTGTTTACAATAATTTAATACTAAACAAACACAGTGAAATATATTTTTTTCGTTAGGTTCAGAATGATTTTGGCGAAATAATTGCATGCACAAATTTTCACTTGTCCTATATGGCAAGATGAGCGTTGCTATTTAAGCCAAGATCGCAAGTTCTGCCTATTCGGCACGACATATATATAATACATACATACATACATACATACACACATACATACATACATACATACACACATACATACATACATACATACATACATACATACATACATACATACATACACACACACACACACACACACACACACACACACACACACACACACACACACACACACACACACACACACACACACACACACACACACACATGTATATATACAATGCCTGCACTTTTAAGGAGGGGTTTGGGATATTGGCAGTTTGGAGTGACTATCTAAACTGTCGTATCTGGGCGCCTCTGCAAAGACAGTGATTATGTGTGAGTGATGGTGAAAGTGTTGACTGATAATGAAAGTTTTTTCTTTCTCTTTGGGTTTTTGGGTTTAAAGTTTTCCATACATATAATAAATTCTTTATACATGGCAAAGCCATCACAACAACGCTCTTCTATTCTTTGAAGCACACTATACCATCTAATTATTAATTCTCTAAAAAAATAAAATTGCCTCACATTATGGTAATCACAAACAAAATATCCCCATTGCCTCTTAAGCCCCCCTCGTTGCGGCAATCAAAGACCGTGCTTAAGACCCACATGGAAAAAAAAAGTAACCATCTTCAGATATATAATCTGAAAAAATTCCATTTGTGAATCCATTTACAAACTTTTCACCTGTCTTACAAACCACACACATTAAATGCTGTTCAGTACAGTAAATATTTAAGAATTTGGAAGTCATTCTCATTAAAGGTTAGAAAAGAGTTTTGGCACTTACACAAGTAACTTGGGCCTTGTCTTACGTCTTCTGCAAACTTTTGTTAAAAATTCTTGCTTCATTTATCCTATACTGATTTTTTAATTTGTCATATTTGTGGTTAAAAATTATTGTTTGTCATTTCTATTTGGGCATGTTCTGCATTATTTTCCATAGTTTTATTCTTAAAAGACTTTTCCTTTTTGCTTTTCTTATGTTTATTCTCATCTGTGTTTGTGAATTAGTGAATGGCATAGTGCACATGCTTCAAAACATAATGTTCAGTTTAATTATTTTGCAAACATGTACAGCAAAATTAACATAGCACTGTTTGAAATTTATCTACTACGGTACTATTGTGATATAGTAACATATCATTTGCTTAGGACTCAGTTACTGCATTTGCAATGCATTTAAATTAGAAAAAAATTAATTTTGAATATGTAATCATGATTTAGTACAATTCTTAATGAAAGCAAAAATTCTTAATTTTTATTTAGAATATTTTAAATGTAAGAGTGCTTTCCAGAATTTTGAATTGAATTGATTTCCTAAATTCGTAATTTTCCAGTTAGGAGGGAGAATTCCTAGTTTTAATTCACAAAGTGTCTAATTCAGATTTTAGTTTATACTGAGACAGTAGTGCATAATTGATTTTATTCTTAGTTATCTGTAATTTGGACTTAACAGCATCTGCATTATTCAGAATAAGCGATATATTACTGTACTGCACTATGTACATGTATTGGGGTCATGTTGAGAAAACATGGGCATTACTGTTCCTGTATATGAGCATTGGTAGAGAAGCTGCTAACAATGGGTAATTTTTTGTACTGCATGTATGTATGTATGTATATATATATATATATATATATATATATATATATATATATATATATATATATACTATATATATATAATATATATATACTATATATATATACTATATATATATACTATATACATATACTATATACTATATATATATACTATATATATATACTATATACTATATATATACTATATATATATACAGTGGACCCCCGCTTAACGATCACCTCCAAATGCGACCAATTATGTAAGTGTATTTATGTAAGTGCGTTTGTACGTGTATGTTTGGGGGTCTGAAATGGACTAATCTACTTCACAATATTCCTTATGGGAAAAAATTCGGTCAGTACTGGCACCTGAACATACTACTGGAATGAAAAAAGTTCGTTAACCGGGGGTCCACTGTACTATATATATACTATATATATACTATATATATACTATATATATATATATATATATATTATATATATATATATATATATATATATATATATATATATATATATATATATATATATATATTCTTTCATTCAACACACCGGCCGTATCCCACCGAGGCAGGGTGGCCCAAAAGGAAAAACGAAAGTTTCTCCTTTTACATTTAGTAATATATACAGGAGAAGAGGTTACTAGCCCCTTGCTCCCGGCATTTTAGTCGCCTCTTACAACACGCATGGCTTACGGAGGAAGAATTCTGTTCCACTTCCCCATGGAGATAAGAGAAAATAAACAAGAATAAGAACTAGAAAGAAAATAGAAGAAAACCCAGAGGGGTGTGTATATATGTGCTTGTACATGTATGTGTAGTGTGACCTAAGTGTAAGTAGAAGTAGCAAGACGTACCTGAAATCTTGCATGTTCATGAGACAGAAAAAAGGACACCAGCAATCCTACCATCATGTAAAACAATTACAGGCTTTCGTTTTACACTCACTTGGCAGGACGGTAGTACCTCCCTGGGCGGTTGCTGTCTACCAACCTACCTACTACTATATATATATATATATATATATATATATATATATTGGTGGTGGAGTGTTTTTCTGCAGTTTGTCTTAGGGATGAGTTAATATAGAACAAAAAGGCACAATACTATGATTGGAACAATTCAAAAATAACCCGCACATAGGGGAGAGGAGCTTATGATGACGTTTCGAACCGACTTGGACCATTTACAAAATCACAGTGTGACTTTGTAAATGGTCCAAGTCAGACTGAAATGTCGTTGTAAGCTCCTATCTCCTACGTGTGGGTTATTTGTGTAATGGGCTAATATGGCAGAGAATTTAGAAAATTTCCCACCTTACTAATCTTATGGCAGAGTTAAACATAGTGTAGGTATGATGGATGGAATGTGAATTTATAGCTGATCGCTTACTAAACTTAGATTTTTGAGAATTGACTGGTGAGAATTTTTTTTAACACATCATCCAAATCACACCAAGATAAGCTGGATTCACTGAGGAATTGGTGTTGCAAAATTTAATTATAGTTCATCTTTATTTACTTTACTTATCTATTGCATGTCATTGTTAGTTTAAAATTGTTTCAGCACTGATCAACATGCCTGTACTTGTGAACTTAGAGCTTTAGAGGGAATATTGTAAGAATTTTGAATAATATTTTTTTGAAGTTCTTGGTAATGAGCAAATGGAGCCGAGGAAAAGTGTAGGATATTTTATTAGTTGTAATGATGGTCACTAGAACAAGTATTCTCAGCATACTGATATAATTATATAATATCACCTGTTTACTGTGATCTTATTGCATAATTATATAATGAATATTTATTTGACAGTTATTGTTGTATATGAATGACAATAACGATAGGGAAATACCAAAGAGTTGCCAGGATTAACATTAGGAGTTTGAGATACTGAAACCAGGATAGTAAAGGATATAAAATTATTATTTTTTTATTATTTTTTTTTTATCATCACACTGGCCGAACCCACCAAGGCAGGGTGGCCCGAAAAAGAAAAACTTTCACCATCATTCACTCCATCACTGTCTTGCCAGAAGGGTGCTTTACACTACAGTTTTTAAACTGCAACATTAACACCCCTCCTTCAGAGTGCAGGCACTGTACTTCCCATCTCCAGTACTCAAGTCCGGCCTGCCGGTTTCCCTGAACCCCTTCATAAATGTTACTTTGCTCACACTCCAACAGCACATCAAGTATTAAAAACCATTTGTCTCCATTCACTCCTATCAACATGCTCACACATGCCTGCTGGAAGTCCAAGCCCCTCGCACACAAAACCTCCTTTACCCCCTCCCTCCAACCTTTCCTAGGCCGACCCCTACCCCGCCTTCCTTCCACTACAGACTGATACACTCTTGAAGTCACTCTGTTTCGCTCCATTCTCTCTACATGTCCGAACCACCTCAACAACCCTTCCTCAGCCCTCTGGACAACAGTTTTGGTAATCCCGCACCTCCTCCTAATTTCCAAACTACAAATTCTTTGCATTATTTTCACACCACACATTGCCCTCAGACATGACATCTCCACTGCCTCCAGCCTTCTCCTCGCTGCAACATTCATCACCCATGCTTCACACCCATATAAGAGCGTTGGTAAAACTATACTCTCATACATTCCCCTCTTTGCCTTCAAGGACAAAGTTATTTGTCTCCACAGACTCCTAAGTGCACCACTCACCCTTTTCCCCTCATCAATTCTGTGATTCACCTCAACTTTCATAGACCCATCCGCTGACACGTCCACTCCCAAATATCTGAATACATTCTCCTCCATACTCTCTCCCTCCAATCTGATATCCAGTCTTTCATCACCTAATCTTTTTGTTATCCTCATAACCTTACTCTTTCCTGTATTCACTTTTAATTTTCTTCCTTTGCATACCCTACCAAATTCATCCACCAATCTTTGCAACTTCTCTTCAGGGATATAAAATGTATCTTGTATTTAATTGAAAGGGTTAGTTATTTTAGTTTAAACACCAGCCATTGCCCATGGCAGTAGAGTGACAAAAAAAAAAAAATAAGGAAACATTTAGTCGTTCATTCAAGTGTTGTCTTGTTAGAAATGTGCTGACACAGTTCAAATGACCTTCCAAACTGCTACATCTTCACCCCTCCTTCAGAGTGCAGGCACTGTACTTTCCACCTCTGGTTTCCCTGAATTCCTTCATAAAAGTTATCTCTCTCATTCCAACAGCATGTTAAGTCACAAAAACCATTTATCTCAACTTTCACCAGTCTAACATGCTCACACGAGCCTGTTGGGCGGTCAATCCCTTAGCACTGAAAATCTTAACCCCATCCCTCTGGTAGTAGAAAAAATTAAATTGTGAAATGAAGGCTTGTATTTATTAAAAAAATTGAGCATGAAGATGGTATAGAGGAAAAAATACCAGCCATTAGGCATATTAAATTTCTAAGGAATGGTGCAGAGGTCTTGGTTAGTGAATAGGCTGCAAAAGTAGAGATGCCTGAAGCCACCATCAGTCATCTGAAGCCATCATCATCACTGTCCTGAACATTGCTTACTGACATGCACTGTTAATATTTACTGAACACTTTTGCCCAACCTTCATAAAGCCAAGCACATCATTTTTAATGTTCATTATCAGCAAACCATAAGGATAGGAAACACCCTTACTATTAGGTTTCTGGAATAGTTTTAAAACAGTAGAAGGAATTGATGATTAAGATGTGTGCAAACTTTGGATATCTATATTATGAAAATGTTTCACCTACAAAGCAGGCTTCAGTGTAATGCAGGCAAATATAAAACCAGAGACAGTAGAAGTAATCTTGAGGTTTACGGTCTGTCAGCCTTAATAGGAGGAGGAGGAGGAGGAGGAGGAGGAGGAGGAGGTGGTCAGTCCTTCAAGTCTAAAGGAGAGGCAAGCAGGCAGACCTTATACTATACAAGTAGAAATGAAGTGTAGCATCTGGTGTAGCATCAGGTGAGCATAGCACACTAGTAGAAGTAGGTCATATGTTAAACAGTTTAGCAAAGGAATTGTAAAAGACTTCCCCTGTACCATGATACCATGGTATTGCTGTGTCAGACAAGTATCAGAAATACAATAAGAGTACGATACTTGTCTGACATAGCAACACCGTGATATCTTTGTACATGGGAAGTCTTCTACAACTCCTTTATTAAATGACTGTTTAGCTTGACCGAGTTTGACTAATGGGTTGTGCTCACCTTGGACATCACCTCCAGCTGCTACACCTACTTCTGCTTCTATATAAGGTCTGGCTGTATGCTTCTGCTTTAGGCTTCAGGAATTGACCACCTACCAAGGATGAAGGACTGATAAACTCAATAACTTCTAATGTCTCCAGTTTCATATTTGCCTGTATTTAAATGAAGAGGTCTGCTGTGTAGGGGAAGTCTTTTGGCAATATAGATACTCAAGTGATGTGCATGTCTCATTCATCAATCTATTGGTATTATATACCATCAGTAATATGATAGTACAGTAGAATAGATTGTTGATGACAAGGAAGTTAACAGCAAAATAACTTAAACAAAAGTGATTGTGAGGAATGTGAAAATTGTAGAAAATCAAGGATAAATGTAGTGTGGAAATGCACAAGCAAGTATTTCTAAACCCATATTAAATACCAAACACGAATTGGCTACGATTCTTAATTAGGTATCACTTGTAACTGATACCTGTATGACCCTTGTGGGTTTAGTGCTTAGTTTTGATTGTAATAATACTAGAAGTTGATACACCCCTTAAATACTAGTGGTTATGGTCCCTCTTACCCTGCAGAATTCAGTGTCAGTGTTTGTAAGTACAAAAATTTTCAGCATGTTTTTCCAGTTTGCAAGCATGAAAAAACTGAAGCATTTAATTATACGTACTGTGTTTTGCATTTAGAATTTATAAATTTTATATTATTTTAGAATCAGTGATTGAAAATCCTTATTCACATCTGCACATTATTTTTTTAAACCTTTCTTTAAAATTATAATTTTTCCTACTACCATATAATTGTGCTTTCATGTATAAATTCTTATCTCCATCAAGAGTTTCAGTAAAGGATTTTTTTGCAAAAACAGTGTACCTTCAGATATTAAAGGGAAGACATGAATACCAGTTAGGTCAGTTTTGATGCCTTTCTAAATTCATTGTTAGGTGAAAAGATGGTTGCTTTCCTCACTGAACTGTTAATAAAGTTTTATATACATGTATGAGGTTTTAATGAAAGTTATATAGTTTCTGAGGAGAAAGTGAGACTATGGTTAAGGTACTTAGGAAAGAAGTGAGAACATGTATTATACAGTAAACAGGGATGTGTGTTATCACTGTTGTTATACCCCACGGCCTGGTCTGTGACTGGTTCTTGCGGTGAATCAGGGCCTGATCAACCAGGCTGTTACTGCTGGCCACACACAAACCGACGTATATTTGTAGATAAGGTAAAGTGAATGCGAATGTTGGCAAGTTGCGACATTGCTCGTCACAATTGACATACTGCTTCTGAGAGATTTAGAAAAGTAGCTGGAAAGTTGGTGGAAAAGTATAAGGGAATGTGTAAAAAAAAGGAAATTAAAAATGATCACAAAAAAATTATGAGAGTAAGAAAGAGTCTAGGCAGTAATAAAAAAAAAACGGATATATTTGAGTGACTTTGTTGAAACGATGGATCTATGAGAGCCTAGATGGCAGGATGAAGGTAGGAATCGACTACATTTAGGTCTTTGAGAGTAATGTGTGTATGACAGATAAAATGAATAATAGAATAGAGAGGGAGAAGGGTAAGTGGAATGTTAAGGCATCTGTGGAAATAAATTTATTAATGAATGCTTAAAGGGGACTACCATAGTTTAGTAGTGTCGACACTTTTCTCTTGGTATGAAGCTTAGTCTTTGAGCATTGTAACAAGTAGGAGGCAGGAAGCAGTGGAAATGTTGTGTTTGATATCAGTGTGTGGTGTGAATATTAGGGTGAAGATAAGGATTGAAGAAATTACAAAATGGTGTGGTAGCATGAAGGGCTTATTTCAAACAGCAGAGATGTTATTAAGATTTGGTCATATAAAATGGATGGTGCAGTGTAGAGTGAATGGAGAGAGGTGTAGGGGACATCTAAAATTGTAAGGAGAGTGTTTCATCAGACATGTGTGAGTGTGTTACATCAGAATTAATGGAGACAACTGGCTTGGGATTTTGTTTGCTGTTGGAATATGAGTTCTAGAGGTAGAAAATACAGTGCCTGCACACTGAAGGATGGGTAGGGATCTTGTAGTTTGGATGCCATTTTAATTGGAATGTCTGTTTATTTCTGGGAAGACATCTCTTGAAAGATTGATGGTGCATGTGTTTCCTTCTTTGGGTCATGTTACTTTGGCGGGAAATGGCTGATGTGAAGGAAAAAATAAAGTTTACAAGCTTAACAAGACTAACAGAATCTAATCATGTTTTTTCTTCTGTGAATTCCTAAGTTTGAGGTTATTTGCATGAACATATTGCATTGAAAAGGTAGTGGTTAGTTAATGTTGAAGGACTTAAAAGGTCTTGTTAACTATTGTATGACCGAAATAGCTAAGGCTTTCCTTACTAGACGAGTATAGTGGAACCTAGATTTATGAGTGCCCCAACATACAAGTTTTTCAAGTTATGAGCCATCGCTAGGTTGATTTTTTGCTCTGAGTTATGAACCAAAATCTGAGTTACGAACGAGATTCAGAACGCTGCCACTAGTTAGCACAGCGAACGCCGCAACATTCACTCAGCAGTGCATGTGTTTACCTCGCCGTGGAAGTATTTCTCTTGTATTGTGCTTGCGTTTTGTGCAGTTATTTTGCCAAATTTATTTTTTCTAACCATGGGTCCTAAGACAGTAAGTGCAAAGGACAGTGCTGAGAAGAAAAAGAGGCTGATGTCCATTGAATTAAAGAATGAAATCATAGATAAACACGAGTGAGGTGTGCGGGTTGTGGACTTGGCCAGGCAGTACCAGTGTAGTACTTCTATGGTATATACGATACTAAAGCAGAAGGGGTCAATAAAGGCTATAGCGCCAGCCAAGGGCGTTGCAATAATTTAAATTCAGCAATAAAGTGTAGCATTAAGAGCGTAGCAATTAAGTTCAGCAACAAAGTGTAGCATTAAAAGTCTAGCAAGTAGCCTATCTTTTCCACCCTTCACCTCTGCCAGCATCTTTGGAGAAACTGGCTGTTCTCTTTCTGACAGACTCAGAGAGCACAAAAATAGTGTTAGGCTTGCCAACACCAACAATGCTCTTTTCTGTCATGTCAGAGATCACAGTCATCCTGTTGACTGGTCTTCTGCTAAAACTGTCTTCCCTATGTCTAACTTTCACAGTCGCCATTTGGTTGAATCCTCCCTTATACACAACTTTCCTTGTATGAATCTTAGCCCTGGCTTTGTCTCTGTAGATGCCTTCCTCTCCCATTACATTGTAAAATGCTCCAAACTTCAGAGCACCTGTGACTTAACCTGATTTTTATTTTTCCCCCTTCTCCCTCTTCCCCTGTCCTATTTCCTCTTTCTCCTTTGGGTTTTCTTTCTTCTGCCTTGGGTATTTGGTCCATTATTATTATTTTTTCCTCCTCTGTGTTCTTGTTTTTACCCTTTGTGGGTCCCTAGCTCCCTTACAGTGCTCCTCATTCTTAATCTTTGACTGACTCCTCTACTACTACCTCTACCACTACAACTCATCTTCCTCCACCACCTCTCTTGTCCCATTCCTGTCTGCTGGCCTGTATATACTCCCTCTCTCCTTTCTGTTAGTGTGACTTTGTAAATGGTCCAAGTCGGACTGAAACATTGTCGTAAGCTCTTCTCTCCTATGTGTTCTCCAAGGTAAATACGTACACTTTATAAAACCAGTTTATTTCTTTACATTCTCTATTATGTTTTATTATGTTTTTATACAATATTTCTTATTTATAAATACATTATTTCAGTGTTTTCCTTATGAAACTAGTGATCTAGTGAAGTCAGCCTCACAAATACTCCATTTTCAGAAGGGGAAGATATGGTCAGAGTGAGAGCAGGAATGGCCCCCACTACTTGTCACAAAATGACATTTTATTCATTCTAGAGTATATATCATGTTTCTATGTTATTTATATTGTTTATTATGCCACATTAGATCAATTGTGATAGATGAATAAGCCGTAGAGTTGATATTAACATTATATTGAAGTATTTTCTCCTGCTTCCGAAGAGCAGGAATTCCGCTGGAATGGATTGATGGCATTTCAATGAAGAAAATTTATTTGATATACGAGCAAATTGAGTTACGAGCTAGGTCACGGAATGGATTAAACTTGTAAGTCAAGGTACCACTGTACATGTGTTGGTGACGAGATTTCTTAGTTTAAGAGTAAACATATTTCAAAGAAATATTTAATTGTTGAATTTCTGTTAATCATTGTAACTTTTGATGGAGCTACTAGTTTAGTTGCTAGTGCAGAAAGTAATATTTGCTCCATTGTCATACTTTGTAGCACATTACAGATGTCAGTGTTAATTTGGCATATATCAAGCTAATCAGTTAATGAGTTGGCTTTGAATAATTTCCAGTTCATTTATTTCAGTTTTAACTATAAAAATCATTATGATTATTTAAAAAATTTTGTTGCTTTAGTAATTTTTTGTGTACTACTTTGTTCCAGTGATCGTATTGTGTTAATGGAATTGAATTATTAACATTTTTTACATTCTTTATTCTAGTGACACCACTCTGCTCTTGGACGATGTGTCATAAGCTTCCACAAGAATCCTCAAAATATATCATCTTTTGGGTAATGTTTTTTCAGTTCAGTAATGTGTTTCACTGACTAGAAGTATCTATTGAAATACAAATGATTTTAGTTTGTGGACTGAGACAGCCATTGCTTAATTCCTGCTGTAATCTATCAATGCTTTTGAGCCAGTTTTTAAATGGTAAATTCAGTATAAATGTAGTTAACCTCTTATATATTTATATAAATTATTTTTTTACTGAAGATCTAATTTATAAAAGGGGTAAATGTAATGAATTAATGTCATAATGGGGCAGATATAGACTACACTGAAGACCCACAGAACCCTAGTTTGATTTAGTGGCTGAGTATGTCTCACTCTGTTGTGTTTGAATAGACCATGGCCCTCCTGAGGCTGTGGACTTAGTAAATGCACCTCACCTTGATAAAAGTCCCTCTATGACATTTGAATGCTATGTAAGCAAATTTTAGTCAAAATATTGTGATGTACCTTATTAACTCTTCATGTTCTTGCATATGACAACTTCAGTAATATCCAGGGAGGCATCGTAATGAGGTTACCTTCAACATTTTGCAATAAGGAAATATGAAAGGGCTTTTTTATACCTGGTAGAAATTTGAGAAATTCATGAAATAATGAATGATTAGATAATTGTACTTCAGTCAGAGCTCTTGCTGGAATGTGTTGATAAGGTAATCTATTTAAAAAAAAAAAAACTGTAGTCTAGTGGTGTATATATTATTTAGGATTTATGGAACCAAAGATTTTTTTACAAAAGACTAGAGGATAATGCATCCAAGTCAGAAAAAACAGTCATCTTGTATAACTCTTTATGACTGAAGAATTGTGCATTTTATGCATAGAGTATTTATTTGTATTTCCAAAGATCGATCATATTTTGAAGGTGCAACAAGTACACACAAACCTCGTAGAGTTGAATATTGTTTTTCATTCTTTAGTATTGCAGTTTTATCTTGCTTAGCAAAAAAAAAGTACATTGCTACTTACTTCCTTATTCTGTAAAAATTCTAATAAGCATACATAAATTTTTCCCATGCACTCTTAGAGCTATTGTTTCCCAAAGTTGATTTATCCCCACTGAACCTCTCACTTACTCTAATCCATGTGTGGCATATACAGTGGACCCCCGGTTAACGAACTTTTTTCATTCCAGTAGTATGTTCAGGTGCCAGTACTGACCGAATTTTTTCCCATAAGGAATATTGTGAAGTAGATTAGTCCATTTCAGACCCCCAAACATACACGTACAAATGCACTTACATAAATACACTTACATAATTGGTCGCATTTGGAGGTGATCGTTAAGCGGGGGTCCACTGTACTTGTATTTGTGCAAAAATGTCCCATCTCACAACTGTGATACCAGTTTATCTTGTTTAGCTTTTGTTCTCTACTTTACACACAACCATGTATGTCAATGTAATATATATTCACTTTATAAGTTCTTTCTCCATTATAGTCATATTTCCATCTACAAATAACATTTGTAATTAAGTTTGCAATTTATTACACATTACTCCATCTTATCAACTGGCTATTAACTCCATATTAATCTATTCCCCCATTGTAAATTCAAGTATGGATTCTATTTCATTTCTTGTAATGATTCTTGCCAAATTGTCTTTTATTTATTTACTGTTAGCATAGTCTGTGATGCTCTTGATTTTATCTAGCCATAGAAATACATATTGGTATTCATGCAATCACAAGAACAAGTGACTACCAAGCATGCAGGGCTTGCCACAGTGATTGGTAAAGTGAATGCTTTGGTGAATTTGTGATCAAACACCTGTCTTCAGAAGCAAATGACATAGAGAAAATCAAAGAGCACTTGTATAGAGGCCAAAGTCAGGGTGAGGTGTTTACACCTGATTTGCTGAATGAGATGATATATGATAGGGGTCAAAAAATTCCAGTCTGAAAATATAAAAGCCTTTAAGGAGTATAGTTAAAAATGCACTTTGTTTCACTTTTGTGATTGAGGAGTAGAACCAAGTACATATGAACGAATGACATTTGCTGGCTTCTTATATATTGGATATGGAGGACAAACCTTGAAAATTAGACACATGTGCAACATCTGGGTATCTTTATTGTAGATGTTTCGCCATCCAGTGGCTTTATCAATACAGATTCTAGGACATAACTTGAAGACAGTAGAACTATATACAAAAGATGAGGTAACCAGTCCCTCACCAACTCCAAGGCTGAGGGACTGAGTACCTCATCTTTTGTATATAGTTCTACAGTCTTTAAGTTATGACCTAGAATCTGTATTGACAAAGCCACTGGATGGCAAAACATCTACAATAAAGATGCCCAGATGTTGCACCTGGAGTTTACCTGGAGAGAGTTTCGGGGGTCAACGCCCCCGCGGCCCGGTCTGTGACCAGGCCTCCTGGTGGATCAGCGCCTGATCAACCAGGCTGTTGCTGCTGGCTGCACGCAAACCAACGTACGAGCCACAGCCCGGCTGATCAGGAACTGACTTTAGGTGCTTGTCCAGTGCCAGCTTGAAGACTGCCAGGGGTCTGTTGGTAACCCCCCTTATGTGTGCTGGGAGGCAGTTGAACAGTCTCGGGCCCCTGACACTTATTGTATGGTCTCTTAACGTGCTAGTGACACCCCTGCTTTTCATTGGGGGGGGGGGGTATTGTATACCATTCAAGTACAAGACAAACCTTTTATATGAATGTATGCATCTGAAAAGGAAGGATATCATTTTTGTTTTCAATTGTGATCTTGATAAATGGAGCAGTTCTATTCAAAATTGGAAGGAAATCTCTGGAATTTTCATAACACTGCCACAAGCATAAAACATCTACAAATCACATTCATTTGGCATTGGAATGACTTATATCTTTTATAATCCTGGTTTCAAAAATATTCCAATTATGATGGAGGTAATGGTGGGGAGAGGAGGGTGTGTGTATACTTGGCTAGGGCCAAACGAGCATCTGAGGGCAAGTACCCTTTTTATCTTACTGCTTCTGCTTGGTACTCTGCTCATTAGGTGCATCTGCTTCTCTGTTTGCTTTGGGGTTGTTTGTTTTAGTGTGTTACCTCCCCATGGTGGGTGGGAGAATGAGCTGAAGTTCAGTTATTATTGCTTTATGACCCCTCAAGGCCTTGACACTGGTGAAGGGCTCTTGATCCAAGAAATTGAACCTATTCAACCGTTGAATCAAACCTGATTACCTTCTATTTTTCCAATGTTGAATGACCCCTATGGGTTTAGTGCTTCCCCATAAATATAATATTTTCATGTGAGTAATATATCGCTAATGATTCTTCTGCATTGTCTCTTGACTACAGTTCTGGCTGCTCCGAACTTGCAAAGGTGATTGGCAAGTTGTCCTTGCATTACCCAATACCATTTTTCTCACTCTACATTCAAGACAATTGCTGCTATTTCAAACCCCCATATCTGGTACCTCTTGACCTCATTCTTATTATAATCATGTCTCCATGTAGGGGTGCCATAGGTAAAATATGAGAACATTGTATCAATATCCATGGGCCCAGACTGTTAGCACCCCACCAGAATTATCAGAAACACTGCTGGAACAAGTGTAGAAGTTTTGAAGAGGAAATTGAGCAAGTACCTCCACTAATTGCTGGATCAACCAGGCTGTGATGGATATGTAGGCTGTTGGCAGCAATAACCTGGTTGATCAGGCAATTACCAGACAAGTCTTGCCCAAGTCTAGACTGTGGGAATAGGAAAACTCTTGTGACCCATCAAAGGTATATCAAAAGTAAAGATAAAGGTATGGGTTCCATTACCTCTACATGAGGTCTATATTTTTTTTTTTTTTCAAGGGGGAAGCGCTAAACCCGGAGGATTATACAGCGCCTGGGGGGGGGGGGGATGTGGAAGGCATTCAGGCTTAATTCGGGGAACTGGAGCACAGATCCAATTCCCTAAATCAAGAGCCCCTCACCAACATCAAGGAACCTTCCTTGAGGGGTTGAGGTCTATAGCTCACAGATTTGACAAAACTTTTTACTTTTCAGCCTAGTGATTATAAAGTCTGTTAACTGATCTAGACAGCATCTGGCTCGAAGGTCACATTCTATACCTAGAATGATGTGGTACATGTAGTGTGGGTTACTGATGCTACTGGGGCAGATAACTTAGCAAAATTGCAAACTAGAAGACAAATCTATTATGGTTATCAGACTTATTTGCCTTAATATATATACAATGAAATGGTAGTCCTTCCTCTTCAGTTGTCCATCAGCTAGCATTTACTTAGTGTACAAACAGTATTGTCCTGGATTAATGACTGCAACAGCTATCCATCTTCAAAGTACATAGACACTTTTGTCCGTCTTGCATGAGGACAATGTAAATACGGCACTCAAACAATTTTGACAAGCTAACCTCTGATGGTTCATGGTCATTTATTTAGCAGGTAACTGGTTAACCTGCTGGCATTTCAGACATTTTGCTAAACATTGTCAGTTGTGAGAGATTGCCTTGCCTGTGCTCCCCTACTCATGATGGTGAACCGTAACAACTGCCTACCTCACGTCTGAAGTGTGCTGTTGCTCATTCTGCCTGTTTCCAGTCTTGACCTGTATTCTTCTAAATGGGAGGATACAGTCCTCATAACTGATGTCAAAAGTTTAGCCAACATTTGTAATAGCTTATAGGCTGGTGAAACTACAGAATTCATGAGAGGTTTAGCAGGACTTGTGGACTTATGTACTCAGGTCCCATCATTATGCAGTCATTTGCAAGCAGCACATCCTCACTTTTGCCAATATATATACCTTAGCATTATTGTGAAATTATCTATATTTATACCATATATATAATATAATAATAATAATCATGAGTATGCATATATACTAGACTGTATATATAAACTATTACAGTATTATTATTTTTTACCATGTATTAAGTCATATAATAGTTGTGATATATCTTCTGTGAGTTTGCTTGTTTTAACATTGGGATTTGTATTTTATTCACATGTAGGCACTAACCCATCAGGGTCATTCAGCTTTCATCTCCCATTAGGAACTGTTTGTATCTCAAAGGTATATATTACTGTTTCATTAACTTTTCAACTTCACTGCAGCATTTGTTGTATTGTGACTTGTCATTTCTTAATTTTTCTCTAAATTGTTCTTAGATCCTCCAATTTTTATGTTACTATTTTTTGTTATATATAATTGTGGTTGACATATTTAATAATCAAAACTGAATTTGTACGGTATTAATCAGAAATGATTCAAGCATTGTTTTGGGGCCTTGAACAAATGCATATATACGTACATACCTATATACATACACATTTTTTGTTCATATATGGTATTTTTTACAATACAATTCATTTACATTTTCTATTTATAATACTGGAATTCAGTTTTTGTTTATAAATCTGAAAGCCCTGGACCTATTGCTGATGCTTGGAACAAGTGAAGAACTATGATGGGCTGTTTTTATTTTATTCTTATTTTCAGTGAGGCAATAACTAACTGCTAGCTCTGTGTTTTTTAATATTTAGTTGCTCATGATGATGGACTGCTAGTCATTCACTAAGATGATCTTAAAATGAGTATTGAAGGCACACTTTTAGTCTAAAAAGACTTGCTAATACAGGGATGCACTAAGCCTGTTAGTGCAAATGTTCAGAGATGATTGATATCATTTACAGAATGTCCTAGGAATAAAATACCTGGTAATTTAGGAAGATAAGTATATGCCATTTAAAAATTATGCACTAATTGCTAATATGCATTAGAGAAATAAAAGTGCATCATTAATAAACTTGGGCATATAGAAAGTTTTAGTTTAGTGTTTGAAAGTGGAGAAAGTAGACCTCTCTGTACAGATTGATACAGTGTCTGCTTATATAATTACCCACTTTGGTTATAGCATTTTAAATTACTGTAATGTCAAATATTTCATATCACAAGGTCTCTCTTTTTCCACAGGAATTAGCCATAAGTATTATATGTAAATATTTCTTATGTGAAACATACTTGTTTACCTAAAATTTGGTATTAATTAGCAGTGACTGAAGAGTCAAGATGCTTCATTTAATCATTTTGTTCTTGATCCAAGAGAATACCTCAACCTAGTAATTATTTTGGTATATCAAAGTTACTTATTCACTCCTTATTAAACATGCATTTTGATTTTTTTAGTATATAGTGTTAGCCAATTTATTGAGTGCTATTACACTCACAAAAAGCACTACACCCATGTGGTTTATTTAGCAGTTTTTATTGAATTGTAGCTTCAACAACTCTTTTAATAGGCAGGTTTTACATTGGGTTTGAGTAATTAAATATATAATAGTATAATTTTGCCTTGCATTTCAGCTTGTATTTATTTGACTATTTCGTAAATAAAAGAGGTAACTGTTTTTTAGAATGTTTGTTCATGCTAAAAAATTAAAATAGAGAATAAATAAAGGAAGTTTTCAAATATTGCTCACCAAGTATGTATATATTGGCATTGATGCATTGTAAAAATGCCATACTACACAATTGAAGATAATCCATTGTTGGGTTTTGAACAAGTTATAAAAAACTATTTCTCCTAGTAGTTACCATTCATTTTAAACAATTTGTTTATGATAAGACTTCACCATAGTCAACTTTTGATGACATTTTAATATAAGCTTTATTCTTATCCATTATAGGGCTTGTTATTTTTAATTGGAAAAAAAAAAGTGTCATGTATAATGGGAAATTGTTTGGGTATTTTATGTTTTCTAGTTTGAACTTATACTCCAGTCATTTGTTGTGATTTATTGTGATGTATTTTAAAATTATATAGTTTTATATATGGGGCATTATACACCTTTTTTCCTAGTGTGATTTGTAATAATTATTCTATTATGAGTGTTGTGAAACTATATTATCAAGTGTGGAAACAGGGTGCCTTCTGTTTTATTTACCATGGAAATAAGCTAGTTAAAATTTCTATTAAAGTTAAGATTATTCAGGAAACAACCATTTATGTAGTATACATTTCCATACTTTTTTTAACTGGCCATCTTGCTCCAAGGTAGGGTGCCCCCCCCCCCCCCCATAAAAAAAAAAAAATTAAAAAAAAAAAAAAAGAAACTTTTAGTATCACTCACTCCATCACTGTCTTGCCAGAGGAGCACTGCCATTACAACTCAGATGCCCTTCCATACATTATAGCTAATTAATAAAAGGAAATTCTAATGTCTACAATATTGCAGTAAGGAAATTCTAATGTCTACAATATTGCAGTGTACATACACTATCCAGTGTCTCTCTTGAACTTATAAATTAGAATAAGTTATCAGAAGTAATTTTTTTTTTTTCAATTATACATTAGTTTACAGAATTTTCATTTAAATTCATGCAACAGATGGGCAAAACACATAAAATTATTTAACCCCTTTGCTACATATTTGTGGTATCATCTACATACTGTATGCTTGTTTACCATAACTGAAACTCTGATAGTAACTAAATATTGTCTAATAAAGCTAAGAGCTATACCCAAATGGGTCATACAGCACTGTAGTATCTACAGTACTTGTAGGCTGTACTCTCTGTTAGCTAAATATAATTTTTCTGAGTAAAAACCAGCACTTGAGGTCAAGACTGTTCTTTTTTTTTTTTTTAATCTGCCAGTAATGTTTGTTTCTCAAGTACTCCAATTTTGAAAATGTGTATTGCAATGTATGTGTAGGATTCTCAGAAATTAATCTATATTGAATACTCTTTCATAGTGTCAGTTTATAAAAACAAATGTATGGTAATTGGTGCATCTCTCTTCATCTAAGTATTCCATTAGAGGCATCTTGAAAAATGATATACAGTATACTGTTTTATTAATTGTAATGGTCAGAATTTTTTGTAGATTTTGCAATTAACAATTTCTAAAAGTACTGTATCTAGAAATTTCTGACATTCATAATGGAAAGTATTTGTGTGTATATTTAAAAACATAAACTTGTAGAGGAAAAAAATGGTAAAGTTCAGATAAGAAAAATTATATAATCGTGACTAAACTTTTGTTGACAATTTGCATTTGATTTACTAAACCTATGAATTAGAGTATTTCTTAATTCTGTTTTATAAATGATGTATAGGAAAATAAAGCACAAATGAGCTTTTCACAAAAAGGATATTGGTTTCATAACTTGTCTAAAAGTTCTATTAGTGCAGTATGCTTTTTCTATTAAATCCAAATTTTTATTGAACTATAGGCACCAAAGGTCTGCAAAAAAAAAAACAGAATTAGGACAGTTAAGTTAATAAAGGTATAAAATACAATGAATTAATAATATTAACACTTTAATTGTTTGTACTGTGGTACAGTATGCTAATTTTTTTGATAACTGTAATAAAGACTGAATATTTGTTTACAAAAATTCTCTTCAGGGAGGTTCCTTGATGCCAGTGAGGGGTTTTTGATCCAACAAATTGGACTCATCCTCATGTTCATAGATCAAACTTGATTGTCTCTTATTTTCCAGGCATTATAAGGATTTTTTCTCATTTTATCAAGTGTATTGATTTCATTATATGATCAATTAGTAGTACATGTTCATATATTTTAGTACTATTATTTTTAATAGTATTATTATTTAAGGGGGAGAGCTAAACCTGTAGGGGTCATTCAGTGCCTAGGGAATGGGAGTCAATCAGTCTTGACCCAAGAAAGGGCAGGATAAGTCCACAGTGTTGTATCAAGAGTCCCTTGCCAGAATCAAGGAACCTCTATTGATGGTAATGAAATCCATTACAAAAGGTTGATAAGCAGGATATGGGTATTGCTAAGTGAAATTGTTCCTACTTTTTTTTTTTAACACTGGCTGTCTCCCACCAAGGTAGACACGACTTGACAAAGAAAATATTTTAAGAGGAAAACACCATGTTCCTATGTATGAATCCTTATTTGCTAAGGAAGTTTACATTAGTTTTAAACTAATGAAGTCATATAGCACATTAAATTTTGATTGAAGGAAATATCCTTGCAATTTAGTAAATGAAAATGCTAGGTTAGCCATCCATGGAATGCTCGTTTGCCACTGCCACAAGTGCAATCCATTAAGACAATCCAGCTTAGGTAAGGATAGGTATTATATTAAAAAAAAAAACTTTGAAGGGCTGTTAAGAATTATGTATATAATAAACAGAAGTTTGGAGGGATATGTTGTGTATCTTTATATTATTATTATTATTATAATCAAAAAGAAGCGCTAAGCCACAAGGGCTATACAGCTGTATCTTTATAGGTATATGATTCTAAGCTGTTGTGTTCTGAGCACCTCTGCAAAAACAGTGATTATGTGTGTGAGGTGAAAGTGTTGAATGATGATGAAAGTATTTTCTTTTTTGGGATTTTCTTTCTTTTTTGGGTCACCCTGCCTCGGTGGGAGACGGCCGACTTGTTAAAAAAAAAAAAAAAAAAAAAAAAAAATAAACAGCATCACAGATGTACCATGAAAAATTTTCTTGCACATTTTTCATGATACAGTAAAAGGGTTAATTGATTTTAACATATCCTATAAATCTTTCTCTGATTACTGAGATCATGATTTTTAGCTTTTCATAATTTTAAATGTAATACATACACTACCATGATAAGGGATAAAGAAAGGATGTGTTCAGTTCACTATTGTATTTTCCTTCCTTGGCCATTCTGATCTAGGTAATGTTGGTAAAATTATATTTACTACATAACATGCACTAGGAAAAGTGCCTTCTCTGTTGAATGCAGAGGGTTTACAAACCAAGTGAAATATTGAACATGTGTAAAACCTGGTATAATATTAAAAACAATATACAGCATAAAATTTATATACTATACTGTACAGTGTGTATAATATATATAGTATGTGTATATATACATACACAGTATATGATTTAGTATGGCAAGATGGCAAATGACTGTCAACAACTTGAGGGAAATAGACAAATTCATTCACTTGGGAAATCATTATTGAAAGCATTTCGGTCTTGGAACGTTAATCACTTCAAATATTTGAAATCCCGCAGCACTGCATGACCCTTGTCGGTTTAGAGCTTTATGTGATTATAATAACAAATATTTGAAATGATCAAGGATCCAAGACTGATTGTTTTAATAAAGATGTTCTAAGTGAAAGCACTTGTCAGTTTCCCTTAATTCAGTGTGATTTAAATGGATTAGTATTCTTAACCGATTAACAATCCATTCACGGAAGATGTTCCTGAAAATTCAGAATATTAAAAATTTCTACCAGTTATCCAGAATTATGGAGGCAGAGTAGTATTCTTTAGTCTTTTTGTGTCATAAAATAGACACTGTTGGATAGTTATGAATATATTTTAAGCTTTAATATTCTGAATATCATGCTACAGCATGAATCTTATAGACATGACTGCCTTGTTCCTGACATTCCATGATTTAGTTTGCTTAGGATACACTGTCTTATAGTTTGATACTTTACACTCCCATTCATTATGGTAATTAACAGGAATCTATTTATACAATAAGTTGCCAAGGCTGTGTAAGTAAATTAAATATCAGAACAAAGTGGTGTCTTTCATTTTATACCTTAAAGTACAAATATGATGTATTTTGCAGTACTTCATTATTATTATCACAGTCAAATCAAAGCATTAAGCCCAGCAGTACTTCATAATACACAAGCTGATGTTCCAGGGGCAAATAACTTCATATTCTTGTCTTCCATTTTAAATTGGAAGTGGTGAGTAACTGGTAAACACTGATAGGGAGCATGCTGGTTAAATTTGGTTATCTTGAAGTCTCCATGAACTTCACGAGAAAGTCCAGTGCTTAGTCCTTTTAAGGACACGTGAAGCAACGCTGAACGAGCTATTCCTTTTGTCACAAGACTTTCATCATTATCATCATCATCATTAGTAGTGACAATGACGAGCAAACTAGATTTTTTAAGAGGGCTATCACCAATTAGGTTCTTGCAATACTGACTGAAAATATTAATATCCCTTGGCTGAACACCCAGATTTAATAGAGAAGTAATGTTTTCTACAATTAGCAAGAAAAATTTACCAGTTTCTTTCCATGGTTCAATGGTTTTCTTTATAAGCTTATACAAGTTTTTGAGGGGATTTTTTGAGGCATTCAAAATAAAACCAAATGGATGATTGAAAATATCTTGATTACTTTCATCTAAGACCTCTGTAAGTAATTTCAAACCCTCAACAACTTTAAAGTTGCCCTGTTCAGTTTGTTGCCTAAAATTAAGCCCTAATTTATTACCAATATTGCAGTAATGTCCCCACGTATGTTGTAATGTTACAAGGCACACTGGATGTCTATTTGCCATACCATATGAGAGAAAGTGAGTAATCAATCCATCTGCTGAGGCAGATACAGTTTCAGATATCAAGATTAAGCCACCATCTTCAAACATTACACCAATGCCCTCCATAGCGCTCTTTGCTGACTCGAACATTCTGCGGATCAAGCAAATAAAACATTAATCAGATTACAGTGGACCCCCGGTTAACGATATTTTTTCACTCCAGAAGTATGTTCAGGTGCCAGTACTGACCGAATTTGTTCCCTTAAGGAATATTGTGAAGTAGATTAGTAGATTTCAGACCCCCAAACATACACGTACAAACGCACTTACATAAATACACTTACATAATTGGTCGCATTCGGAGGTGATCGTTATGCGGGGGTCCACTGTATAAGTACAATTATTCAAATTTTGATAAGGTAGTTAAAGAGACAACAACCCATCATTTACAGTATGTAGGTGTCTTGCTTTTGAAGCCAGAACTTTCTGATTTTGTTTGTAATTGTTTTGTTAGGCAAGCAGTATTGATAGAGTAGAACCCCATATCCACAGATTCGGTTTCCACTGTTTCTGTGGCCAGAAAATAACCCTTAATTTTGCTTAATAATGGCCCCCAAGTGCAAAAGTAGTGATCCTGGCAGCTCTTGACAGCCTAAGAGAAACCACGAAGTGCCTCGAATCAGTGAATAAGTGTTAATTCTAGACTTATTGTGCATAATTTATCAATTAAACAAATGTGATCAATGCGTATACGGGGGGGACTATTGTATTTTATTTAACTGAAAATCAGAATTTCACTAACATAATGCAATAAATTCTGGCTGGCTGTTGATATGTTGAAGCTTTATAATTTTGTTACATAAATGTCAACAATGTTGGATTGTTTAATTAACTATGGTGTAAAATAAAAACAACTGTATAATACATAAGAATATCTATCCATCCCCAAAATTAAAAATACGAAAAAAATATTTTTAAGAAAACTCGGAATGACTTCCCTGATTAAAATATATAGACATATGCCTATAATTGAAGGTTGCTCATTGGAAGAACTCAAGCATTACTGCATTTTACTTTTAAAATACAAGAAAACTATATATAACCCAGTTATTTGTGCTAATTATTTTGGAACTTATTAAAAATTTATTTCTGCTACAGTGCATTATACAAGGGTCACTCAACCATTAGTAGTGAGTCAATCAATGAACAACTTGGCCAATCACTGTGAACATAAATATAAATATGCCATTTCCATTATTGCTGATAACAAAAAGTTAGGTTCTGTTGGGTTACATAAATTTCTTCTTTCCAACTATGCATCCTTGATGTTGGTGAGGGGCTCTTGATTTAGGGAATTGGATCTGTGCTCCAGTTCCTCGAATTAAGCCTGAATGCCTTCCACATCCCCCCCCAGGCGCTGCACAATCCTCCGGGTTTAGCTCTTTCCCCTTGATTATAATAATAATAATCCAACTATGCAACAAAACCATCTCTATGGTACAACATACTTAATACAGTGGACCCCCGCATAACGATTACCTCCGAATGCGACCAATTATGTAAGTGTATTTAAGTAAGTGCGTTTGTACGTGTATGTTTGGGGGTCTGAAATGGACTAATCTACTTCATAATATTTCTTATGGGAACAAATTCGGTCAGTACTGGCACCTGAACATACTTCTGGAGTGAAAATATATCGTTAACCGGGGGTCCACTGTACTGGGCATTTCAAATTATAATCCCCTCACGGAAGGTTCCTTGATGTTGGTGAGGGGCTCTTGATTTAGGGAATTGGATCTGTGCTCCAGTTCCCCGAATTAAGCCTGAATGCCTTCCACATCCCCCCCCAGGCGCTGTATAATCCTACGGGTTTAGCGCTTCCCCCTTGATTATAATAATAATACGTAATTCAAATTATAATTTATTACTAAACAGTATATATTTATGGGCAAAAGCTAAACTTATAGGGGTCATGCAGTTCTTGGGGAATAGGAGGCAATGAGGTTTGATTCAAGCAAATGGAGAGGTGCTGTAACACCTATAAAGAGCCCTTTATAGATGTTACAGCACCTTTCTGAAGGGTCACCTGGGACTAGGTGACGGAGCTACAAGATACCTGCTTAGCTTGACGGAGAATTTGTTTCGATTATAAACCTGGAGGCAGGACTGGAGTATGGGATGGGCTTTAGGACCTGCAGCCCAGGGACCTCTGCCAGCCGGAGGGCCTCCAGAGATGTTCTGAACAACTTAAAATTTACTGATTTTTGGAGAAATTAGTTTCCTAGAAATTACACAAAGCAAATGTTTGAATTTTAATTGTAAAAATGAATTTAATATTTCTTTAACTTTTTCTTCCTTTTGAAAATATTATTGGGAGTCTCACAGTACCTGTAATCCAGTAGCATACAAAATCTTAATCCGACTCTGCTTTGAGAGTTAGTAACCCAGACCCCCCCCCCCAAAAAAAAAAAAAAAAAATCATTGTCATTTCGATTTATTTCTTATTTCCAGTGGAGTCCTTTAATCCTCCCCAAGATGCAACTCACCAGTTGCCTAACTCTTATGCATCTACTTAAGAGATAAGATACTTGGTGAAGAGAGGCAGAAGGTGCAGTTTAAGTCCCATGTACCTACTTACAGACAGGTGAAGAAGGGCAACAGGTGTAGCAAAAACATGCCCAGTGACTTGTAAAACTGTAATACTAAGATTGCAAACAAATCGCAGAACGGGTGATCAAACGCCAGTTCCTTATTTTGTTTTCGACTTTATTCAGGTGGAAGTGCTAAAACCAAGGGATCATAGTGTTTAAGAAAGGGGAGGCATTCAGGTTTAATCCAAGGAAGGGGGCAGACAAAGCCCAGTTCCTCTGAACAGCATCCTAATCCAGTGTAAGTTTATTTAGGTACAGGTGCACATAAGTACAAGTATCATAACTAGCAATATAGGTGTAAATTATCCAGGATAACCCAAAAACATTAGAGTCAGAGGAGATGGTTTGTTTCCATTGTGAGGTTAGGCGGCTAATGCGCTGTATAACCCTTGTAGGTTTAGCGCTTCTTTTTTCATTATAATAATAATAGGCAGCTACCAACTGAGTTGGTAGCTTCCCTAGGAATATAATAATAATATTAATCTTGAAAAATGGTATCCTACAGGTTAAGTGCTTCCCTGTGATTATAATAATAATAATAATTGAAAAATGGTATGCCAAACCTACAAAATGTGCAAAAGGACACATTTCAGAATATTTATCAGAAGAAACGTTCCACCATGAGTGTCGTCTTCAATCACTCGCCCCTTGAAGCGAAACGTTTCAGTAAGTTTAAGTACAGGTACACATTCAATTCAAATTTATTTATTTCTTTGCAAGTAATACATTGTGGTTATGTATTTGCAATAATGGGTTGCAGTGCAAAAAAGAGCCTCTATTATGCTTAGGCATTTTGGGCCGACTTAATTTAATGGCTTACTGACTACTTAACATTAAAGAAATTTATCACAGATATATAACAGCTCTATTAGTTATAAATGACTCTAATTTATATAAAAGTTACACAAATTATCACACACAGTAACATAAGTGTAAATTACCTATGATCAACCAAAAAGAAGTCGAGACTTATTTCTAACAAATGTTCTGAAATGAGTGTTTTTCTCCACAATATTAATCTTACTAGTTTACCTTATGTGATGAACTACTCGACGAGAAACAGCTGGTTATGGTAGTTATGATGTAATTACTAAGGCAGATCACAACATCCCAGGAGAACCAAATTTGTTGTCGTTGTTGGAGTGTAGAGTCAGTCACCGTCAACCAAAAAAAAAAAAAAAAAAAATCGGCATTCTCTTTACACTTTAAGAAAATATTGAAAATATATATATTTCTTTTTTTCTTTTTGGAGGTTGTATTAGTCTTCAATATATTTCTGCAGTTCTGTAAGAAAAAAATATTGTTTGAAGACTTTTCTAGCTTGATGAAAATTGCAAGGATTCCATGTTTTTTATTATTATAATCAAGGGGAAGCGCTAAACCCGTAAGATTATACAGCGCCTGAGGGGGGATGTGGAAGGTATTCAGGTTTAATTCAGGGAACTGGAGAACAGATCCAATTCCCTAGATCAAGAGCTCCTCACCAGCATTCCATGTTTTTGAAAAAATATATTACATTGACAAATTTGTCCAATAGAAATACAAGGACTTTAATGGAAGTCACTTTGTCCGACTTTTTGGGTTTATCCTAGGTAATTCGTGCATATGTAACTATATATAATAATTTGTGTAACTGTATTTATATGTACCTATACCTAAATAAACTTACACAAACTAAACTATATGGGTACTATCCTGGCCATAAGATGTTTTTATTATTATTATTATTATTAACACACTGGCCGATTCCCACCAAGGCAGGGTGGCCCGAAAAAGAAAAACTTTCACCATCATTCACTCCATCACTGTCTTACCAGAAGGGTGCTTTACACTACAGTTTTTAAACTGCAACATTAACACCCCTCCTTCAGAGTGCAAGCACTGTACTTCCCATCTCCAGGACTCAAGTCTGGCCTCCTCTTCAAGGGGGGCTCCTTGTTGTGGTGAAGAGGCTCTTGGTCTGAGGAATTAGACCTGTCGGTCTCCTTCCTCAGACCAAACCTAATTACCCCCCAATCCCCCCTTCCCTATCCCATCCTCCCCTTTTTCCTTTCCTCCTCCTCCTCCCCACCCCTCCCTTTTGCCCTTCCTCTTTTTGGCCTTTGGGATTTCTCCCACAGGCACGCTAGTTCCTAGGTAGGGGAAAGGATACCGGGGTCCATCCCATTCCATTGAGGTTCTTGGCGGTGGCGTAGTTTGCCGTGGAATCTGGATCGCCTGGGGATGTCCCGATCCCTCTCCGGTATCCCGGAGTGTGGCTTTGGGTGTCTTTCGGGCGACGGGTGTATCTCTGGAAGCCACCTTTCAGATTCAGGGGGTGGTGGCCAAAGGAGGTATGCTTTGTGGCGGATATCCGGTCGCCCTCTCTTTTGTCCACCGAGGTAGCTCGGCAGATGTGAGGTTGCTATCCCAGATTGCTGGTTTACTGACATGAAGGGTAGGGTATGGCACGGGTTCCATGCTGCATCTGCGCTACTAGCGGTGCTGAGGTCCTCTTGGGCGCGGAGGGAGATTTCCAGCCCTTTCATTCCTTCTGGGAACTATTCCTCCCCACTCCCCCCTTTTTTTATTTTTTTTATTTTTATTTTATTTTCTTCTTTCTTTTTTTTTCTTAAAAACAAAAAACAAAGGAGTAACCTAACCATCGAGAACCCAATCCACGAACCCACTACCCCGGGCCCCTTCTTGATACCACACCCCATTCTGACCCTGCCTTGTTTTTAGACCACTCTTCAGACACTCCTGATGCCCCTGTACCTCTTGCTGGTGCTGTTTCCTCACCCACTTCAGGTACCGGGGCTTCGACTGACTCCTTCAATTTGTCTGACCTCCGCTCTCCTTTGACTATGCTTCCGGCCTCTCCCTCTACGGTACGGCAATTTTTGAATCACCTGCCCATTTCACGACGGACCAACTCCGGTCCTACTCCTAAACGCCAACATCAATCTCCTGATGATGTTCCTTCGTTACCTTCCCATTCTAGTCGGAAAAGACCGACACGTCATGCACTCCCTCTCCACGCTCAGTTTCGGACCACACAATGGACTAAATTCTTTACTTTAAGACCGACTTCTTCTGCCTATCTTTCTGACCATAGTATTGGCAAAGCGCTCCTGCATCATGTTGGTAGAGATATTTCATTTCATGCTCTCAAGAGTGGTACATGCATTGTCACAGTCCAGAATGCTACCCAAGCTCATGATCTTTCTCTCCTTTCACATATCGATACTACTCCTATCACTATTGAAAAACATCTTTCTCTCAATTCTTGTAGTGGTACTGTCATTCTGCCCCATACCATAGTCCAACAGAATTTCCAGTCATGTGGCAATGACATTCTTGAACGGCTGGAACTCCAGGATCTCCCAATCCTCAAAGTCGACACTTATGTCCTTCCTGCCCGTGGGCGGAGATGTTACCCTTGCAATGTGGCTCGATTAACTTTCGACAGCCGAGAACTCCCGTCCTCTGTTTATGTCACGGGACATAGGTTACAAGTTCGAAAGGTGATCCCTACACCGCAACAGTGTAGAAATTGCTGGCGTTTTGGTCACCCAGCGAAATATTGCAGATCTATAGCCGAATGCCCAGTCTGTGGTGCCGACGACCATTCTAATACATCTTGCAGTCAACCTCCATCTTGCCTTAATTGTAATAAAGCTCACCCTTCGTACTCCCGCCGTTGCCAGGTCTACTTAAATGAGCGTGAAATCCATTGCCTCAAAGAGGCAGAAGGTCTCCCTTATGCTATGGCAGTTACTCATCTCTGCCTCCAAGGAAGACTACCCTGTGTTTCTTATTCTCGTGTTTCAAAACATCCCCCCACTTCTGGGGTCCCATCTTCTGCAGCCTCCTCTGTTGTTACCCCTCCCATAGCCACTCCGGCATCTAATCCTTTTGCTGTCCTTGGCTTTGACATCCCGACTACAACTCAGTCTGTTCTCACATCTTTGCGACCTTCCTCACAAGCCCCAGTATCGACAAGACCTCGTACGATACCTTATACCAATCGCCCCTCTACTTCTCAAAGTCCAAAAAATCCACATTGCTCAAATCTTCTTTGCCCCTTCCTTCCCTTCTCCCACCTCCACACTTTACCTTTCCAGTCTCTGTGCCTAGTTCTTCCCCTCTATCTGGCTCTATTACAAGTGTGGAGGCTCACCCTCCTCCTCGTACTATGCCTTCCACCCCCGTCCCCTCCCAAGTTTCTCCCTCTTCTGCCACCTCCCAGGTTTCTGCCTCTTCTGTCCCCCCCACACTTCATCTCCAGTCCCCTACACTCTTTCGTCCCCCTCTACTTTGGTACAGTCCATTACTGTCCCAATCTTTACTCACCCTCCTCCTTCTACCTCCAATATGGTCTCCCATACATCTCTGAATTCAGAAACACTTGAAGCCATTTCAGAATATATTGCAGAGACTAAACCTTCAATGGACACTGATTCACCTCCTGTTCTTTCTCTTCCCTCTCCTCCATCTTCACAACTCCATTCTTCACAACGCTTCATTCCTTCGCTGCTTGAACATCTTCCAGTGCCACCACACGTTGACTTTTCTAACTCCTCTAGTCTGTAGGTGCCCTTCCCTATGGATTCCTGGTATTTTCTTCATTGCCAATCATGGCCTATTTACAGTGGAATATCCGTGGCCTCAGGGGTAATCGGGGTGAGCTTCAGATGTTGCTTTCCAGGTTTTCCCCTGTTGGTGCTTGCTTACAAGAACCAAAATTACACTCAGCTGTTTTCCAACCTATCTCAGGCTATAATTTATTGTATTCTTCGGATCCTTTCTCAGATGGGACCTTTAATGAAGTGCCCTTCTTCTACACAATGATATTCTGTACTGTCAACTATTTGTCCATACCTCACTGCATTACACTGCAGCCCGTATCCACTTGAATAAGTGGTTTACAATATGTTCTTTATATCTCTCTCCTTCTTGAGCATTTTCTATCCCAGATTTTGCCTTTCTAGTTTCATCCTTACCACCACCACTTCTGTTACTTGGTGATTTTAATGCCCACCATTTCCTCTGGGGGGGGGTCTCATTGTGACTCACGTGGCATCCAGTTGGAGGCTTTTCTCGCCTCTCGCCTCTCACCCCCTCTATGTTTTAAATATGGGTACTCCCACCCATTTTGATCCTCGTACTCATACTCTATCTTGCATCGATCTATCAGTCTGCTCTTCCTCCACTGCACTAGACTTCACCTGGTCTGTTCTACCGGACTTACATGACAGTGATCATTTTTCAATCATTCTTACTTCTCCTTCATATTCACCACCTTTCCGTAGCTCTCGCTGGCAATTTGATCGGGCAAATTGGGACCTTTACTCGCAACTCACTGCTTTTAATGAGGTTCCTTCTTCATCCTCCATTGATGAGCTCCTACACCTCTTCTCAACGTCAGTTTATACCACAGCTTCTCATTCTATACCGCAAACCTCAGGCAGGCATTCTCAGAAGTGCGTGCCTTGGTGGTCTCCTGCTTGTGCTTGTGCAGTACGTTTGAAACGCGCTGCATGGGGCAGGTACCGATACAATAGAACCAATGAGAGACTTCTTGATTTTAAGCAGAAGCGTGCGATCGCTCACTGTCAGTTAGTTTAATATGTTTATTATGCACCCCATACCCATCCTGTGGGGGCTCACTGTCATTCGTGATGCTAAACGCACTTGCTGGCGAGATTGTTTCCACCATCACCTCTGCTTTCTCTATGAGTGCAGTCTGGAAAAAATTGAGGAAATTGAGTGGTAAATACTCTCCTGACCTGGCTCCTGTTCTACGGGTACCCGGTATTGATGTAGCAAACCCTCTTGACGTTGCCGTTGAAATTGGCACTCATCTGATCCGTATTTCCCGGGGGCTCCATCTATGCCCCTCGTTTCTTTCCTCAAAGTCTGCCAGAGAGTTAGTACCCTTGGACTTTTCTTCTCTCAGAGAAGAACAGTATAATGTGCCTTTTACACTTCAGGAACTGGAGGCAACAGTCTCAGCTTGCCGATCATCGGCAGCTGGGCCTAACGACATTCACATTCGTATGTTACAACATTTACATCAGTCAGCCCTTGTAGTCCTCTTACACCTCTTCAATCTTATTTGGGCACAAGGAGTTCTTCCCCAGCTGTGGAAATCTGCCATTGTTCTCCCTTTCTGCAAGCTGGGTACTACAGGACATGATGCCTCCCACTATCGTCCCATTGCTCTTACTAGTGCAGTTTGCAAAGTGATGGAACGTCTGGTAAATCGACGTTTAATGTGGTTGCAGGGGTCGAGTCATAGCTCCTAGCGCCGCCTCTTCACTGGCCACTACTAGGTCACTCTCCCTGAACCATGAGCTTCATCATACCTCTGCTTAAAGCTATGTATGGATCCTGCCTCCACTACATCGCTTCCCAAACTGGTATTTAGAGACACACAACAGTCTCTCCGCTGGTCAATATGGCTTTCGTAAGGGCCGTTCTACCATAGACCCCTTACTACGCTTGGATACGTATGTTCGTAATGCCTTTGCAAATAATCACTCAGTCATTGCCATATTTTTTGACCTTGAGAAGGCATGTGACACAACCTGGAGGTATAATATTTTGGCCCAAGCCCACTCCTTAGGCCTCCGAGGCAATCTACCATCCTTCCTTAAGAACTTTTTAACTGACTGACACTTCCGTGTTCGAGTCAATAATGTGCTTTCCCCGGACTTCGTCCAAGCTGAAGGTGTCCCTCAGGGATGTGTTCTGAGCACAACACTTTTTCTCCTTGCTATAAATGATTTGGCCTCTTTTCTTCCACCCAATATTTGGTCATCACTCTATGTTGATGACTTCGCTATTGCTTGTGGAGGTGCTGACTGTCATCTCATTGCAGTTTCTCTCCAGCATGCGGTCGACCGTGTTTCCACTTGGGCCACCACGCATGGGTTTAAATTTTCCAGTACCAAAACTCACCAAATTACTTTCACTAGACGCTCTGTCATCTCCGATCATCCTTTGTATCTCTATGGCTCCCGTATCCCCGAACGTGATACAGTCAGGTTTCTAGGCCTTCTCTTTGACTGTAGGTTATCCTGGAAACCTCACATTACCTCTCTGAAGGCAACTTGTCACAGCCGGCTAAACCTTCTTAAAACCCTTGCTCATCTTTCCTGGGGAGCTGATCGTCGAACTCTGCTTCGCTTACATTCAGCCCTCATTTTATCGAAACTCGATTATGGTGACCAGATTTATTCAGTGGCCTCTCCTGCTACTCTCTTTAGCCTTAACCCCATCCATCACCAAGGATTAGGTTTATGCCTTGGTGCTTTTCGCTCTTCCCCTGTTGAGAGCCTCTATGCAGAAGCGAATGTTCCATCCTTGTCTGATCGCCGTGATGCCCATTGCCTTCCCTACTATGTACGCTCTCACGATCTCCACAATCCTTCCATTTATAGAATGGTCACCGATATTAGTAGACATTCTTTATTTGTTCGCCGCCCCTGTTTGCTCCATCCCTTTTCTCTTCGCTTACATTTGCTCTTGTCTTCCCTTCAGTTACCACCTTTATATGTTCATGTAGCATCTCACTTTTCCCTTCCTCCCTGGGAAGTTCCTGCTGTTCGGGTCTGTTCTTTCTCACTCCCTTGCTCGAAAGCCCAACTGCCTACGGTGGCTTCCCGCTCTCTTTTTCTTGATCACTTCCACTCTCATTCTCATGCCATCGCTGTGTACACAGATGACTCTAAGTCTTTAGACGGGGTCGGATTCGCAGCAGTGTTTCCGGACAGCGTCGTGCTGGGGCATTTACTATCTTCGGCTAGCATTTTTACTGCTGAATTGTATGCCATTCTTGTAGCACTTATTCGTATCGCATCTATGCCTGTGTCATCATTTGTGGTAGTCTCAGACTCCCTTAGTGCTCTACAGGCTATACGAAAATTTGATACATCTCACCCCCTAGTTCTCCATATCCAACTTTGGCTATGCCGTATCTCTACCAAGTATAAAGATACTGTTTTTTGTTGGGTCCCTGGTCATGTCGACGTACAGGGCAATGAACAGGCAGACACTGCTGCGCGGTCAGCAGTACATGACCTACCAATTTCCTATAGAGGTGTTCCATTTCTGGACTATTTTGCTGCAATAGCTACCCACCTTCACACCCGTTGGCAACAACGTTGGTCAACTCTGCTTGGTAACAAACTTCATTCTATTAAACCGAGCATAGGTTACTGGCCGTCTTCTTGTCATCAGTGCCGAGGTTGGGAGACCACTCTCTCCCGCCTTCGCATTGGCCACACTCGTCTTACTCATGGGTATCTCATGGAGAGGCACCCTGTTCCTCTCTGTGAGCAGTGTCAAGTTCCAGTATCGATTAGCCACATTCTGTTAGACTGCCCTCTCTATCAACGAGCACGCAGAATTTACCTCCAACGTCGTCTTCGTTCTACTACTCTCTCTTTACCTTCCCTTCTTGCTGATGGACCCTCCTTTAATCCTGACTCTCTCATTGACTTCTTGACAACGACTGATTTACTCCACAAACTCTGATGATGATACCTTTCGCACTCCCCTCAGCCCTTTCTAGCTCAGTCTCTTGCTGCCCTTTACCCTTTCACCATCCACTGCCCCGCTGTTATCCGTAACCTATTACTCATCCATCTCCCTTTTGCCACCTGATGCCCTCGCTTCCTTCCTGCCCTGCAGCACTGTATAGCCCTTGTGGTTTAGCACTTCTTTTTTATTATAATAATAATCAAGTCCGGCCTGCCGGTTTCCCTGAATCCCTTCATAAATGTTTCTTTGCTCACACTCCAACAGCACATCAAGTATTGAAAACCATTTGTCTCCATTCACTCCTATCAAACACGCTCACGCATGCCCGCTGGAAGTCCAAGCCCCTTGCACACAAAACCTCCTTTACCCCTTTCCTCCAACCTTTCCTAGGCCGACCCCTACCCCGCCTTCCTTCCACTACAGACTGATACACACTTGAAGTCATTCTGTTTCGCTCCATTCTCTCTACGTGTCTGAACCACCTCAACAACCCTTCCTCAGCCCTCTGGACAACAGTTTTGGTAATCCCGCACCTCCTCCTAACTTCCAAACTACGAATTCTCCGCATTATATTCACACCACACATTGCCCTCAGACATGACATCTCCACTGCCTCCAGCCTTCTCCTCACTGCAACATTCATCACCCATGCTTCACACCCATATAAGAGCGTTGGTAAAACTATACTCTCATACTTCCCCTCTTTGCCTCCAAGGACAAAGTTCTTTGTCTCCACAGACTCCTAAGTGCACCGCTCACCCTTTTCCCCTCATCAGTTCTATGATTCACCTCATCTTTCATAGACCCATCTGCTGACACGTCCACTCCCAAACATCTGAATACATTCACCTCTTCCATACTCTCTCCCTCCAATCTGATATCCAATCTTTCATCACCTATTTTTTTTGTTATCCTCATAACCTTATTCTTTCCTGTATTCACTTTTAATTTTCTTCTTTTGCATACCCAACCAAATTCATCCACCAACCTCTGCAACTTCTCTTCAGAATCTCCCAATAGCATAGTGTCATCAGCAAAGAGCAACTGTGACAACTCCCACTTTATGTGTGGTTCTTTATCTTTTAACTCCACGCCTCTTGCCAAGACCCTCGCATTTACTTCTCTTACAACCCCATCTATAAATATATTAAACAACCACGGTGACATCACACATCCTTGTCTAAGGCCTACTTTTACTGGGAAATAATTTCCCTCTTTCCTACATACTCTAACTTGAGCCTCGTAAAAACTCTTCACTGCTTTCAGTAGCCTACCTCCTACATCATACACCTGCCACATCTGCCACATTGCACCCCTATCCACCCTGTCATACGCCTTTTCCAAATCCATAAATGCCACAAAAACCTCTTTAGCCTTATCTAAATACTGTTCACTTATATGTTTCACTGTAAACACCTGGTCCACACACCCCCTACCTTTCCTAAAGCCTCCTTGTTCAACTGCAATCCTGTTCTCCGTCTTACTCTTAATTCTTTCAATAATAACTCTACCATACACTTTACCAGGTATACTCAACAGACTTATCCCCCTATAATTTTTGCACTCTCTTTTGTCCCCTTCGCCTTTATACAAAGGAACTATGCATGCTCTCTGCCAATCCCTAGGTACCTTACCCTCTTCCATACATTTATTAAATAATTGCACCAACCACTCCAAAACTATATCCCCACCTGCCATAAGATGTATCAGCCATTAAATACTGAAGCTGTTCAGAAGATGTAGATGCATCTATTTTAACCATGAACATTTAACGGGAATCAGTTTTTCACTATTTTACACAAAACGGTCAGAACTTCACCTACTCACTATATTTGCCTCCCAGTCATTTTCACACTCGCTGGTCTCTGATTAAGTAAGTTTATTCAGGTATACACAAATACAGTTACACAGAATTATCATACATAGCAGCATATGTGTGGAGAACTTAGGATAACCCAAAAAAGTCAGACAGAGTGACTTATTTCCATTTTGGTCCTGGCATATTACATCTTAACACATCCTATCCTGCAGCGCTGTATGACTCTTGTGGGTTTAGTGCTTAGTTTTTATTGTAATAGTTCACATACCCACTTGAATTTCACTCTGCCGCCATGTAATTATCAGCCACCTTAGTTTAACATTTTCATTATGCGCCCCATACCCATCCTGTGGGCGGTAGTCAAAAGTTTATAGACACACATTATGGGTCCTGAGACTGGACCCATTATGTGTGTCTATAATACTATGAAATTTCTTGAAAATTTCTGCGTGAGTTGTCTCTGAATTCATTAATTTTATCGCATTCTAGTACATAAAAACGCAAGATGTCAATTGTCCATCTGGCATTATTATTATTATAATCAAGGGGGAGCACTAAACCCGTAGGATTATACATCGCCTGTGGGGGAGATGGAAGGTATTCAGGCTTAACTCAGGGAACTGGAGCACAGTTCCAGTTCCCTAGATCAAGAGCCCCTCACCAACATCAAGGAACCTTCCTTGAGGGGTGTCCATCTGGCAAAGTTTACATTTCGTTTGGTCTACATCTGGTGGTAGTGATTAATCTCTCCGAGATACTTGTAACGCAGCCGGAGCCGGGCGGTAGTGACATCCAAGACTCTAGGATGTCACTACCGCCCGGTAGTCTGCTTATTTTATTGGATGCACCACAGACATGTGGTTCCTCCTGCATAACAGATGGACTTTGAAGCTACGCCAGTGTTCTGGAAACTATATGGGCCATTACAGGATGCTAGGAATGGTTTCATTAACATTGGTCACAGGGCACCTGCATATATACTAGTTCCCAGAATCTGGTCCAAGTTACCTTACAGAAGCGTCCAAAAATTTCTTGTGCAGTCGGTTCATTCATACCCCGATACATCCTACAATGAAAGTGCACCTCTAGTACGCAATGATACTTCATTTACCAGACTGTATGTCCAAACTCCACTCCATTATGCTGCAGCCAGTATTTATTTAGACCAGTGCCACAGTCTGCTCTCTGTACCTTTCTCCTTCCCCCTTATCTTCAGGTACCATACAATGCCCAAATTTATCTATACCTGAACCAGTACTTTTAGCTTTTAATTGCCACCATTTTCTTTGGAGTGGTCCGATTGTGACTCTCGCATTAATGTATTGAAATCTTCTTACCTTCTTCACCTTAGTACATCCTAAATACTGGGACTCCGACCCATGTAGGCCCTTGAACTCGTTATCCACGATCTCTGCTCATCGTCTATGGCATTTGACTCTGGGTCGTACCCACAATGTGAAGTCTGCTATGGTCCTTCAGTTTTGAAAAACGTATATCGGGTTGCGATATACAGTTATATATTCTCACGTAAATTTGGATACAGAATTATTAGTATAATCATGGGGAAGCGCTAAATCCGGAGGGATTATAGAGCGCCTGTGGGGGGTGGGGGACTGGAGCACAGACCTAATTCCCGAGATCAAGAGCACCCTCACCAGCGTCAAGGAACCTCCCTTGAGGGGTTTGGATACAGAAGTGATCTTTCTCCCATTGATCCTCTAATCCGGGTGGATACACACATTTGCTAAACCTTTCCGAAGGTTGGTTTGTGGCTGGTCTTTTTCGACTTTGAAAAAGCTTACATGACATGGCAGTATAACAACTTATTGTATCTGTGATCCATTCGTGTAGTCTTCATGACAAATCGACGCTAGTGTCTGGATTAATAACTAACAACTCTTTAGACTGCTCAAGGAGAAGGGATTCCACAAAAGTGCCTTTAATGCAAACTCTCTTGTTGACTTTTTAACTAAAACCAATCTATTACACCAGCTTTGATTCCATCCCCACTAACCCCTAACGTTACACACATTTACTTTTTGGCTCAACCTTCACATATCTCTCCTCGCAGCGCTGCATGACGCTTAATTTGAATATAATAAGTAGCCCAACTCTGTTTTTATTAGAGTTTAAAGGTCTACCTCAGGGAATATGTTCCTCTCATGTGGATGATTTCGCCACTGCTTGTGCTGGCACAAATATTGTGCCAGTATGTACCTTGCAGAGTGCAATCGACTGTGCATCTTGATGACCTATATCCCATTGCTTCAAGTTCTCTATATCATTGGAATTACACGTAATAGCCCTGAAAGCTGTCTTAGCAGATTGAATTTGCTGAAAATTTTGCCATGGTGCCCCGTGGTCTGGTGGCTAAAGCTCTGGCTTCACACAACGAATGTCCGGGTTCGATTCCCGGTGAGAGTAGAAACATTGGGCGTGTTTCTTTACACCGGTTGTCTATGTTCATCCATCAGTAAAATGGGTACCTGGGTGTTAGTCGACTGGTGTGGGTCGCATCCTGGGACAAAACTGACCTAATTTGCGGGAAATGCTCATCATAACAAGCTGCTTTCTATATAGTAGTATGTCATTGATGTCAGCTATGGTCTGTATACCTTGTACATGTACTTGTAGTAAATAAAGATATTATTATTATGGGGGGAGGTGATGTGGGGAGAGCCCATAGGCGAACACTTCGCCCTCAGACGGTCTTTATTCTGTTTAAACATTATTGTGGGGATTATAAGTATTTATTTCCTTCAACAACTCTTATTCTGCTCATCTCAGTTATTCAGAACATAGAAGAAAATGAATTCTAAATGAACACTGGATACAAAACTGAAAAAGACCATCTTGTAGAGCGAAAAGTTTGACTACGGAGATGCAAATCATAATATAAGCATCAACAAGGAAGAAATCACAACAAAACGCGTGATTGCTAATATGTAAAAATACCACAGTGAAAATAGAAAAAAACCCTGTGTGTTTTCATGTGCATACACACATATCCTCTGTGTGTAAGCACATGCAAGCGCTCAGGTTTAATTTCCTAATTTTCACTCGGGTATTTTTTACATAAGCAGTAACAGAGGTTTATGCACATCGGTAACAAGGAATGTCATTGTTTTACGCAATATACTCAGTGTTTCCGTCAGCAGCCTCAGCATTCAAGTCACGTTTATTAAGAAAATGGCTGTTCCGGACATTTCTTAATCTGTTGTAATCCTGAGAGAAATTCACGCCGGTGTGGGGTGTAATATTTAAAATAACCCAGATAAAACATTTATCAACATATATTAAAAAAAAAATAAAGGAAAATAATTAATACCAGTTGCGTCTTATGCCAAAGACGTGAAAATGAAACGAACACGTGGTAAGTGGACAATGGGGTATACTTACTTTTACTTCCAACACAAAATGTGTGAAGGGCGGGTCTTCTTAGTAGGAAGGTCATTTGTATACTGGTCCCCGAAACTTCTTTAGTGTCCATCTACACCAGTTTGTGGTGAAGACGGTAGAGGTCGGACATATTCTAAAGCTGGTCTTCCAAAGTCAACTGTCGACGTTCTGGCTTGTGTGCGCACCACCAGGATCCCTCTTATTATTTTCAATGCGTCTCTTAATATAACGCCGTTCCTACTTATTTACCTGTTGTTAGCTTGAAGATGCTACTGGCGTTGCCGGGGGCGTGACTGACATTATATAAGATCTTTCTGAAAGTAAAAAGGGCCCAAATTCGGTGCATTGGAAAAGTCCTCTTTAACGGTATGTAATATGTGTTAAATTTTTCTTTTGCCTCTGTCTTTTCCTTTCACTATATTTTCCGTGTTAGTGTCTTTCACTTTATCGAGTTTTCATTTAATATTTTTACGTAATATTACTATATTTTAAATTTTGAGTTTAGAATTTTAATCACAGTATCCCCTTGTTTTTTCTTCCTCGTTGATAATTTGAAAATACATTACTAAACTGGCTTCAAATGTTTAACGCTGGTGAATTATAACCAGGGAAAAGTTAATTGAACTATTGGGATGAACTTTCGCCATTTAAGTCAGTTTGATAAAACCATTGATAATTGTGATAACTTGAGAAAGCCTCTTGTGATCGACCTTCAAATTTGAAAATTAGTTTATCCTACCTAGAATAATTCACAAATAACATTTCCGTCCGCCACAGACCAGTCACGGTATTGTGCCTATTTATTTCCTATTTAGAAGAAGGTTGGGATTGTTATTGGAATGTGTAGGTGAAAATTGGTCAATTATATTTTGAAAATGGTATGGTATTTTGAACGGCTTCAATTTTTGAGATACAAGTCAAATGTGAATCTGGAAGACTTAAATGATACAAAAAAGTAGATGTAAAGAGTGTGTTAAAGTATATGTGCTTGTACTCACCTATTTGTGGTTGCAGGGGTCGAGACTCAGCTCCTGGTCCCTCCTTTTTACTGACCGCTACTGGGTCCTCTCTCTCCCTGCTCCATGAGCTTTATCATACCTCGTCTTAAAACTATGTATGGTTGTCTGAGAGTGTGAGTGTGTGAACGAGAGTGAGAGTGTGTTGAGTGCATGTACTAGTACAATGGAGGGGAGTGTAGTAGGTCACGACCCCCCCCCCCTCTCACAATCTGGCCACTTGAAATCCTCCCTTTCGTAAAATTCTCATTGGAGTTTGATAGCTTTGTCTGTTCCAATAAACTTACAGCTTAATTACAACTCCTTAACCATAACATTTATCATTAACGCTTGTTTTTGCTTTTTTTTTTATTAAGACACTGGTGGTGTCCCACCAAGGCTGGGTGACCCGAGAAAGAAGAAGTAGCACTTATCATTCACTCCATCACTGTCTTGCCAGACGTGTGCTAACACTACACTTAAAAAACTGCAATAATAATAATAATAATAATAATAATAATAATAATAATAATAATAATAATAAATAATAATAATAATAAATTATAGCAAATAATAATAATAAATAATAATAATAATAAATAATAATAAATTATAGCAAATAATAATAATAGCAAATAATAATAATAGCAAATAATAATAGCAAATAATAATAATAATAATAAATAATAATAATAACAATTATAGCAAATAATAATAATAATAATAATAATAATAATAATAATAATAATAATAATGATAAATAATAATAATAAATAATAATAATAAATTATAGCAAATAATAATAATAATAATAATAGCAAATAATAATAATAATAATAATAATAATAATAATAATAATAATAATAATAATAATAGGACACGAGCATAGTTTTGCTTCTGCTTCAACAAATATATAATTATGCACTCAAGGCAAATATAAAATTGATGCTCAAATGAACCTTTAATATTTTTTTTTCAGTATGAATGATACTGAACTAGTGAAATACACGAAGATTTTTATATAGGACAACCAAAAATGGTTTTAAAAAGACGTTTAAACCCCCCCCCCCAAAAAAAAAGGTCAAAGTGACTTATTTCCATTTGGGTCCTTGTAACATCTTATTATTTAAACCATAGAAGTTAAAAATCAGTTAAAATAAGGGTGATATACCAGGAATCAGTTATTTACATTAACATTAATGAGAGGATCAGTGTACAATAACGTCAACATGTCTGGGTATTTTTTGGACCACCGAAGGGATTTATTGGCCCGTGTCTCCTACCATTGTACATGTTCCCCAGTGAAAGGCACTTGATGTTATCTTCAGTTCCGTCCCGTCGATTGTTCTTGATGTCTTGTTTCTGTAATTGTGGTTACGTCAGCTTGCGTGCGGCCAGTAGTAACAGCCTGGTTGCTCAGACCCTGATCCACCGTGAGGGCGGGTCTCAGACCGAGCCACGGGGGGCGCTGACCCCCGAAACCCTCTCCAGGTAAACGTAAATGTGGAATAAAAGTCAAGATTGCTGTGGTTGGAACAATTTACACCTAACACAATTTGGAAATAAAAAATAGGGAGGATACAGGGGAAGTTTATGTATGGCAATACTAAGTGGTAAATATATCTTATAGAGAATAGGTCCTAGAACTGACCCTCAGCGTTCTTTAATAAGCTGTTAGTAATGTGCAATTATTGATAAAATATGTGACCCTTTCTTGGTCATTTTAAATAATAATAATAGTAATAATTATAATACTACTTATAATAATAATTATAATAATTATAATAATAATTCTTATAATAATTATAATTCTTATAATAATAATAATAATAATAATAATAATAATAATAATAATAATAATAATAATAATAATAATAATAATAATAATAATACTTTTGTTTAATAAATGTATAAAAGAGGGGAAGGTACCTAGGGATTGGCGGAGAGCATGTATAGTCCCTTTATATAAAGGGAAGGGGGACAAAAGAGATTGTAAAAATTATAGAGGAATAAGTTTACTGAGTATACCAGGAAAAGTGTACGGTAGAGTTATAATTGAAAGAATTAGAGGTAAGACAGAATGTAGGATTGCGGATGAGCAGGGAGGTTTCAGAGTGGGTAGGGGATGTGTAGATCAAGTGTTTACATTGAAGCATGTATGTGAACAGTATTTAGATAAAGGTAGGGAAATTTTTATTGCATCTATGGATTTAGAAAAGGCATATGATAGAGTGGATAGAGGAGCAATGTGGCAGATGTTGCAAGTTTATGGAATAGGTGGTAAGTTACTAAATGCTGTAAAGAGCTTTTATGAGGATAGTGAGGCTCAGGTTAGGGTGTGTAGAAGAGAGGGAGACTACTTCCCGGTAAAAGTAGGTCTTAGACAGGGATGTGTAATGTCACCATGGTTGTTTAATATATTTATAGATGGGGTTGTAAAAGAAGTAAATGCTAGGGTGTTCGGGAGAGGGGTGGGATTAAATTATGGGGAATCAAATTCAAAATGGGAATTGACACAGTTACTTTTTGCTGATGATACTGTGCTTATGGGAGATTCTAAAGAAAAATTGCAAAGGTTAGTGGATGAGTTTGAGAATGTGTGTAAAGGTAGAAAGTTGAAAGTGAACATAGAAAAGAGTAAGGTGATGAGGGTATCAAATGATTTAGATAAAGAAAAATTGGATATCAAATTGGGGAGGAGGAGTATGGAAGAAGTGAATGTTTTCAGATACTTGGGAGTTGACGTGTCGGCGGATGGATTTATGAAGGATGAGGTTAATCATAGAATTGATGAGGGAAAAAAGGTGAGTGGTGCGTTGAGGTATATGTGGAGTCAAAAAAACGTTATCTATGGAGGCAAAGAAGGGAATGTATGAAAGTATAGTAGTACCAACACTCTTATATGGATGTGAAGCTTGGGTGGTAAATGCAGCAGCGAGGAGACGGTTGGAGGCAGTGGAGATGTCCTGTCTAAGGGCAATGTGTGGTGTAAATATTATGCAGAAAATTCGGAGTGTGGAAATTAGGAGGTGTGGAGTTAATAAAAGCATTAGTCAGAGGGCAGAAGAGGGGTTGTTGAGGTGGTTTGGTCATTTAGAGAGAATGGATCAAAGTAGAATGACATGGAAAGCATATAAATCTATAGGGGAAGGAAAGAGGGGTAGGGGTCGTCCTCGAAAGGGTTGGAAAGAGGGGGTAAAGGAGGTTTTGTGGGCGAGGGGCTTGGACTTCCAGCAAGCGTGCATGAGCGTGTTAGATAGGAGTGAATGAAGACGAATGATACTTGGGACCTGACGATCTGTTGGAGTGTGAGCAGGGTAATATTTAGTGAAGGGATTCAGGGAAACCGGTTATTTTCTTATAGTCGGACTTGAGTCCTGGAAATGGGAAGTACAATGCCTGCACTTTAAAGGAGGGGTTTGGGATATTGGCAGTTTGGAGGGATATGTTGTGTATCTTTATACGTATATGCTTCTAAACTGTTGTATTCTGAGCACCTCTGCAAAAGCAGTGATAATGTGTGAGTGTGGTGAAAGTGTTGAATGATGATGAAAGTATTTTCTTTTTGGGGATTTTCTTTCTTTTTTTTGGGTCACCCTGCCTCGGTGGGAGACGACCAACTTGTTGAAAAAAAAAATAATAATAATAATAATAACTTTCTACTGTACTACATGATACAACACAGATACCTAGCTGACATCACTGATACTATACAGAAAGCCCCTGGTTATGTAGAGTATTTCTGGAAACGAAGGTTAATCTTGTTCCCCAGGATGCAACCTATATCCGCCGACTAACACCCAGGTACCTACTTACTGCAAGGTGAACAGGGACAGCAGGTGTGAGGAAACACGCCCAACATTTCACCCGTGTCGGGAATCGATCCCGAATATTGGGTTTTCCTAATTCAATAATTATTACGTTGTATTGAAATGTCAGTATTGCCGATAAAACCCCTATGTGGGCGAAACACTAGAGTTTACCTGGAGAGAGTTCCGGGGGTCAACGCCCCCGCGGCCCGGTCTGTGACCAGGCCTCCTCAAATAGTGACCTATTTCCAGCTATTACTGTATCAATTTTATCAAGTTTATCTGCCTAGTCGAAGCCAGTGAGAGTAATATATGTCGACTGATTTTGTTGGATGAGCCACTTACGTGGCTCTAATTATGTGATGGTAGTTTGATGTAAATTGTATTTTTTTGTTTATGTGTGTATGTATTTTATTGGAGTTCTCTGGTGTATATTCCCCTTGGGGCTTTTTTGGGGGGTACCCCAAAGATTTATTAAAATCTATTACTCATTCCAACTCACTCCACTGCCATAATATTGGAGTGAGTTGGGCTTTACTGCACCTTTCTAACTCATTACAATAATGTGGTAGTTAAAACAACAGTGTAAATAGACATAAAAAGTATAACATGACCTTGCCCGATACAAAATACGAAGCAATATAATGTAAACAAAAAAGGTAACCTTGTAGACGGTAATGGTATACTGTAGTAATCTAGTGAAGAGGAAAAAATTGTATCTTTTCCGTGGGGTTTCCTGCGCTTGTGACAATAGGGCGTCGGTCACTCAGAAAGTGAAAATGGTCCCCCACCTTACGTCACTTCCTGGGATTTGTCATATCTCTTTTGTTATGTAGTCTTGTATTGTAATGTGGGACACGTAAAACAGAAGCTACTTCAGAATTGTTCAATGCTTTAGTGGGAATTTAGTATTCACGTAATGAATTGATTTGTGGTATTTTGGTGCAAAATTAATTGATAATCCACAATGCCAGAACTATGCTTGGTTTTCACTTTCCATGATTGTAATATTCGTTTATTTTAAACTAATTTAGGCATAATGAAATTCAAAATATTTCAGTAATGAACCTTCTTGCAGGCCATAAGATTAACACTCAGAAATAACATTATTTAGTTAAAGCTAGGCATTAACAAGGTAATTAATTACCGCTATTCACTCTCTCACTTACAGTGTCTTGTATACTAAACTATTACATTAAAAATTTGAAGAAACACAACACATTTTTATGTGTTATTTATTACAACTAGAGAAGAAAAAAATAATATGAAGTTCTGATAGGAGAGAAACCTGGTTCTTCACTCACAGCTCAGGTCAGAGGCCATCACCTGACAAAAAAATGCACCATTATCAAAATATACTTTAGGTTTATTCTGTATGCTAATTTTAATAAGTAACCGCAAAACTAACTTTCTCATTAATTGTAAACTGATCATTTCATTTCCGATAAGATGAATGTGTCAATATATAAACATGAGACAGAAACCACATTTATTTTTTAGTTTATATCTGGTTAGGATAGGTTAGATGAACTAATAAAAACATGTGTTTAACTATAAAATGACTTTGCTTGCCCATACGGAGCTGCCGCTCCAGTAAACAGGAAAAGCTTAAATGCGTATTATAACCTTATCTATAAGAATGATAAAAACATGTAATATATTCTATAATTCAGTGTGTCCTTCAACATCTTATGCTCCAATGAAAACGGAAGAGGGTTGAAAAGCATTTGTATAATAGGAAGGTTGCTTGGTAAAAACAACTGTGTAAAAAAGTTAAATTAAGGTAACATTTTGTGAAGGGTCCTTTGTACTATAGTTATAACATGTGTCTTGCTTGGTACGTGACAATTGATTTCCTGCATTTGTTGTCCTCTCAAAGGCCAAAGAAAAAATGTGTTTCGGTTGCTGGGTGATACCAGGTGGTATCTCCGTATCGCATGAGCCTAGCCCCCTCTACCTTGTTGCATGTAAAATGAATAGTGCAGAGTGCAGCACAAGTTTTTAATGCTAATCAGAAGAGACATTTACAAGTTATCACATGGAAACAAATATCCCAAGTTAGTTTGAATCTTTGATAAGAAAAAAAAAAGGGTTTTACTGACCAGTGTTATTTGTAACAATAATCAGAAATACAAATCATTTCGGCATTTAAATAAGATGGTAAGAAGGCCTGAAATAGAGGCCGACATATTATTTTTTTTTTTATTATTTTTTCCCAATAAGTCGGGCTATATTGATTATTAATATTTAATGTGGTGATTTATGCTTTGCAGATATACCGTAGGTTGGGTGAACGCAGGATGTTCCTGGGCGCCCTTGTGTGGTGTTGGTGTGTGGGCCTTGTACTGGGGAAGGAGGGTGAGGCAGTAGCAGCTAGTGATGATGGTGGTGGTGTAGGTGTTAACTTCCTACAACCCATCGACAATCTCACCGTCACCTCCAGTCCACTTGCAAGTGATGAGGGTAACACCATTCATGCTCCTGACCCAGTACTACCTCGGGCAAGTAGCCAAGGTGAAGTGTCAGTTCTGGAACAGGAAGAGAGAACGTTGGGAGACAAAGGTGATGATTTCAAGAGGACAGAAACAGGAAATGAAGCCAATCGTGTGAGGGCTGATGCTACAGAAGATACTCACGGGAAAACAGAACTGGAATGGAAGAGGAAAACTGATACTGAATCAAAACAGAGAAGAGAAATAGACATTGACTTGGAAAGAGAGAAGGACAGAAATACTCGTCGGAGACCTGTGGAGAAGTTGATGACTAGGAGTGAAGAATTTGATATAAAGAGTAGACAGAGTCTGTCTAGCACTGAGATGGCACGAAAGAGAGAACTAGAACGGAAAGAGGAAATCGCAAGAGAGGTGGCAAAGGCTGAACAAAAGAAAGGAGAAATTTTAAACCAGCCCCAAAATTCTCCCTTGCATGAAAGGGGAAGTTACGACGGACAAGACTCTGAAAGAGATAGAGATAGAGAAATAAATTTGCAACGGGAAAGAGACCGAGCGTTAAGGAGCGGTACGTCTAGGGACCCCGGACCTGGTGGCATGAGAGACTCGGGCCGTGGCAGCCGCAAGGTTGATCGAGTAGCCGGTGACTACGAGGGTAAACATCGTTATCACCGATTCAGTCACTCAAAGGAGCCAATTCTTATCATTGAGGAAGTTACTCCACGGTACTACTCGAGCCCCTCTGATCCTCGACCTGATCACGACCACCGCAGGCCCTCAGATAGGGGCCCCGTGTGGAGAGGCACCAGTCGACCTGACAGCAATAGCCACCCTCCTGGTGATCGGCCTATACAGGACCCGCGCCGCCCTGATCGACCACTACGTCTTCCTCGCCCTGAACGGCCTATTTACCCTTCCAAGTATGATGAGGTTCACCTCGGTGGGTTGGCTCCACACTCTGGCCATAACGCTGATGGCTACCCCCCCATAGACAAAGTGGCTTTTCCTGTAGCAGGAGTGCTGCCCCGCCCTCCGCATTCGCCCCTTCCGCCCCTCCTGGTTGACAACGCCCTAGCGGTAGCGGCACAAGCTGACGCCGTCAACACTCAGCTGGCACTCAAGCAACAGCTTGGACAAGCAATACTTGCCGAGCAAGCGCTGCAAGCTCAACATGCTATTCAGGCAGGGCAAATTCAACAAGCAGCAGTAGCTGCCCATCTAGCAAACCAAGCTGCAGCACAGCATATCGCAGTGCAGCAAGTTGCAGCGCAAGTTGCAGCACAGCAAATTGCAGCACAGCAAGTTGCAGCACAAGGAGCGATAACACAGCAAATTGCAGCGGGAAATGCAGCTGCTGGGATTCAGGCGGCACAGGTAGGGCAAGCTACGTCAGGAACTATGGCTGCTGGGCTTCAGGCTACACAGGTAGGCCAGCTTGGAGGAAGCACAACCAATCTGGAAGAACTACTCAGGAACCGACTGAAGATTCAGCTTCAACAGGGAGCAGCAGGCGCAGCAGCAGCAGGAGCGTCTGCCTTGACTGGCCAGCGTGCCGCACAACTCCAGTACATTGCTGAAGTGCGCCTTCGTCTGCGGCAGGCACGGGAGGAGCTCTTTCGAAGACTGACACTTCTCAAGTAAGTGGAGCACCTGAATAGTTCTAACCCACAGACATTTTCGTTTGCACTACAGCCATCCCTGGGTATATATACGTTGCGTCGGTTGTAAATGGGTTGGTGATACCGATAAACTATAGATAACGACACTTCTTTACAGTTCAGGACATTTACTGAAGGAGACGTTTAGCCATGAGATTGATGAAGTCACTTGTGGCGAGACGTCCTGAACTGTACGTCAGTGTCTATATCCAGACATACGATGCTTCGATCAGTGCATATATATTAAGAGAAAATATAACCTTCAGAATATGCCTAAAGCTTTTGTTAAAGTGTTATATACCATTATTATAAAATAAAGAAAAACACAGGTTACAGAACAAGATTTTATTGGGAAACATTTCCCCTTGTTGAAGTGTTGTCCCACACTTCTTCTGATGACCAGAGCTTTGGTGAGATGGGTAAGGAAGAAGGATGGGTAAGGATGGAAATATTGGAAAAGGGTGGGAGGGGGGAGAGAGGTAGGATATAAAAGGTAAGTGGCCCAACCACTTTGGTGTAATTTAAAAAGTGTATGTGAAATGATAAGATATTCTTTAAGGGGTATAATACTAACCCATCGGAGTCACATAGATATAACAGATATATAAGTACATGACTCTGAATTGGTAGTAATTATACAAGTTGCAATTGCTTTTTTTTTTTTTTTTTTTTTTTTTTTTTTTTTTTTTTTTTTTTTTTTTGCGATTGCACAACGGATATTTATGCGACAATGAAGGCAAAAATTTTCTGGCCAGTTTATGGAATTACGTGACAATGGCTTCTTACAGGTGGTGTCTAGCCATGGTAAATAGCATAATTTTTACATTAGATTGTTATATAAGATGTCTCCCTAATTGGGGGCGATGATTTTCTTAGTATACATAGAAGGGTTCTGTCCCACACTAGGCTTCTGCAACTTTTTTTTTAATGTTGTCAGTACGCCATTTAGATAAAACTGTTATGACATACTGTTAACCACTGGATCTGAAAGCTGTTTCCTGGTCCTCGCCCCCAGGCCTTACTTCGAGCGCAGCACCAAGATCTACACCGTGCCCAGCCTCCTGCCTAAGGTACCCCAGGGCGCATTCCTTACTGCCAACCAGGTAGCGAGGCTACCCAAGAGACCCATACAGGTACTTGTAGAATTCTTTCGTTTGTGGTAGGTTCCTTACAGCTGAAGTTATTTTATTATCGTTATTATTATTAATCACCCATGTATTATATGGATAGATTCAGCAGTCGACTACGACGCCCCACATACACATCCCTCGCCTGAAGGAGGTTGTGGAGCCGCATCTGGAAGTGGAGTACGTGGAATACCTCCTGGGCCTCCCAGATGATACTTTCAATATCATCACCAACATGTGAGTCCTTCCATCATCCACTCTTTAGGTATTATTATTATTGTTCGTGGGGAAGAGTAACATGTTAGGTTCAAATAAGAGAAGGTGGTTGTAATTCCTCTGATAAGAGCTCTTCATCGGCCTCAAAGTACCCCTTCCCACTTGAAGGCTCTGTCGCCAACTTGAATTTTCCTTTTTAGTCCTTTTTAATGCAAATATTTTACAAAATTATTTAAATAATCGTATACAGTATCCATCATTATTTATATATATATATATATATATATATATATATATATATATATATATATATATATATATATATATATATATATATATATATATATATATATATATATATATATATATATATATATTGTGGGTGGGGGCATTTATCCATACATTGTGTCAGTCATCCTATCCTCTAACTTCTTTATTATTCATTAGATTTATTAATGTAATTACTATTATATATAACGTGCTCAGTGAGGTTCTCGATTGGTGTTCAGGTCGAAACGCGACTTCCTGCTGACGCTGTTTGCTAGTCTGTACCGCGACCCAGTACAGCACCTCAAGCCTTATATCACCACCAGCGTCTTGGGACAAACACCAGCCTACCCTCAAACCTCGGGTGTGCTGGGACAAACACCAACCTACCCTCAAACCTCGGGTGTGCTGGGACAAACACCAGCCTACCCTCAGACCACCACCACTCCCTCTACCTATGTGGATCTGCACACACATCAGCATTATCATCACTATCCACCAAGACCTCCAACGTCTCAGTATCAGCCACCCAGAGCCCCATCACCGCTGTACCCTACCACAGATACGTTATCATATGGACGCTCTCAATCCACTCCCTATCCTCCTGTCAGTAATGGTGTCCCTCCTCAAAGGGTCGTCATCACTACATCCTATGTGCCCTCCACGACACCTCTTATACTTACGACTCTGCGCCCGATTATAACCCCGACGCTAAAGCCACTAACAGCTCCTGCGCCTGAGTATGGGGCACCCAAGCCTTCTTCTGTTCTGAAGAGCGACCATGCCCATGACTGCCACCACAAAAACGACAAAAATCACCACGACGTCAACTGCGAGGGGCAATACTTCGTGTACAAAGACGACCACAGTGATGACTATCACCACATACACATCCACCCTCAGAGCCATGTCTCACAACCTGACGTCCCCGTCAAGGTGAGTAGGCTGAGCTTGTGTTCATTGAGAGAACTAGTATATGTACCAACAAGTACGAAATTATTCTCACTTGGTGTACGTATTATGTAAATTGCACTTGTATATATTTGGACACAAGATCCTCTCAGAGACATTTCTGTGAGCATAGCAAGCTTTCTCTTGTCAATCTCTAACTATTTTTTTTATTTTTATCACTACACTTACTAGGATTTAAGCAAACCTAAACCACCAGAGATACTTTACAATTTTACACTTTATTATCCCTAAAATCGGAAAAAATATAAGAAAATATCATAAAAATATTACTTGTATTGTAATTTACATATATTCTCTCGACATTATGAAACCATTTATTGTAAAGGTGAAATTTGCAAATATATAATTAAGTCGAAAAATGTTATGCTAGTTTTAAATAAAATAAACGCTATTTTTTTTTACAAAATGGTAGATGATACCACCAGATTGAGGGACATGACACTTGTATATACACTAAGGACATTGTAATAAGAAAATATTATTCCTGGAACCTCGTTCACTATAATGATACAAAAAAGTACATGAAACACAAAATATATATAATAGAGGTAACATGAGGTCAGGGGAAATCGGTGTCAGGTAAAGTTTAAAACGCAGATAGGTCAGGTTTGATCATCGCAGGGATCGGGTGACCTTACTTCCAAGGTCTTTACGGTTGTCCCCTAACCCTTCACATTTTCTCAGGGAGTGTATGAAGAAAGTTTCACGCATACTCAACACACCAAGTACTGAAATCACTCCTAAAAATTTGTATCATACTCTCCAGCAGCGTTGGTTTAATATGTTTTTTATGCACCTCATACCCATCATGTGGGCGGTAGTCAAAGGATTACAGAGGTACATAATGGGTCCAGGGACTGGGCCCTGGACCCATTACGTACAAACGTAATGAACTCCAGGCAGATCTGGTCACAATCATGAACAAGGTACAAAGGTAATCTAGCATGCGTAGATAAAAATATAACCAAGATTCTCTCATTATGTAACATTAGCTGTGCCCACAACAAGTGAAAATTAACCAGAGCCAAAGCAGGCAATCTTGAAATCAGTGAGGCAGGTGTACACATTATTCCACGTGGAGGTTACCAAAAGATACACGGTGATGAAACTTCAAGAAATTTGGAAACGTATTATGGAGCGTCAAGATGCCAGCACAACAGTAAACCACGACAACGCAAATATGAGTCACTGCAGCTCTCACAGTCACCTCATGAAATGGAACGATACAAAAATATATCAAGTAAATATTTTTACACAGTGAGGAAGTGTTTAGAAGCTCACTCACAGCAGTTTCCAATACACGTCCCCCGAAACAATGGCATTTTCAACATTTCCGGTGTATTATCAAAAAGTGTAGATACCCCACAACACGGTCATCCCCACTACATCTTTTTAATGTACAACTCTGTTGTTAAATATATGCTATAATTTTACTTCTACAATTCTTGATAAATTTATCTACTTTTCCTTCTCCAACTGTTGTTAATACCTGTGCTGTTACGTTATGCTGGGCCCCGCCCGTGCACCACACTATATACATCCATACTGTCCAGTTATATACACTGAAGCTTGCCAAAACTCTTTCTGGACGAAAACGTCGGTATTATTTCCTCCTTTATACTCTCGTGAACCATATTGAATCAAGAAAATATGCTCATTTTAACAAGGTGTACAACCCATTTATGGTATTCTTTAGAAACCCTGGTTAATATTTAATCAAGACACCATTCCCATGAGCCCTTCTAGGGCGGGGAAAGTGCCAGAGACAGAGCTTGCTACCACCTCCAGTTCACAAGACTGCCATTCCCACGAGCCCCCCTGGGGCGGGGAGATGCCAGACCAGAGGCCTAGCTTCTCCCTACGAGCCCCGTGAGGGCGGGGAATGGGGCTAGGCCTAGGGACAGTTGGTCCCAGAAGATGAGGAGGTATTTGTACCTCTTCCCATGGCAGACATAGGTATCCGACACTCCCAAGACAGGGAGCCAAGGCCGGGTCACCATCTCGAAAAGACCCCGGCCAGTAGAGTACCGGCGAATCAAAAAGGTCAATATTTTTTGTTGCGTGCTTACGCGATGGCTGAACTGTGTATTTTAGTGTTTTAAGTATCGAGGTAGAAGAATGAAACTCAAAAAAAAAAGTTTGTCCACTGTCAAATACAAAATAGTAACTGCATCAGATGTTACTGTTCTCTATAATAAATATTCATTGCTAGGGGTGACTTTAACATTCATTGCTCAGTGATACTAATATTGTTAGTTTCAATACACAGTGTTTTGCTTGTTTTTCACGAAGTTCACTTCACAGGCTAAGCCCTAAAGTAGTAACCTAATTCCAGGATACCATCCGTAGCAGAGATTCAACAACACGCTAGGTGAACAAGGGAGAGTTTTTCTCGTCTTGATCCGTCGGGCATCGAACTCAGAACCTTTCGGTTGTTGATGAGACACTTGTGTAACATTTGGTAATCTTTATTCTGGAAACGTTTCGCCACGCAGTGGCTTCTTCAGTCCGATGCAGAGAAAGGTAGGTGAGGAGGAGTTTGAGATAATTAGGTGGAGCTTGTATACTGATGACAGATGAGGTAGAGCAGGCAGAGGGACTGATTACTTCAAACTCCTTATTGAACATTAAAATGGTATAAAATACCGACAGGTTGTTAGGTAAGACACATATGCAACAGTTAGGTATCTTTATTTCGAAACGTTTCGCCTACACAGTAGGCTTCTTCAGTCGAGTACAGAAAAGTTGATAGAAGCAGAAGAGACTTAAGACGATATAATCAGTCCATCACCCTTGAAGTTTTGATGTGGTCAGTCCCTCAGTCTGGAGAAGAGTATTGTTCCATAGTCTGAAACAATCTGCTTCTATCAACTTTTCTGTACTCGACTGAAGAAGCCTACTGTGTAGGCGAAACGTTTCGAAATAATGATACCTAACTGTTGCATATGTGTCTTACCTAACAAACTCCTTATTATTATTATTATTATTATTATTAAAGATTCGCTTGTATTCTCCCGGCCCGGGCCTTTTCCAAGTGGTGGCCCGGCTTTGGCTCCCTGTCTTGGGAGTGTCTGAGACCTAAGTCTCCCATGGGAGGAGGCACAAGTACCTCCTCATCATTGGGACCAACTGTCCCCAGGCCTAGCCACAAGCTAGGCCTTTTCGTCTTCCACCTTTCTCTACACTGGACTGAGGAGCCACTGCGTGGCGAAACGTTCCCAGAATAAAGATTACCAAATGTTGCATAAGTATCTAATTTATTAGCTTGTCGGTTTTCTAAACACCCTTTCGGTTGTTGGCCGAATGTCACTGTTAAGCTTATTGATAACACTGAGTCGTTGAGGTCGTAACCCATCAAGGTACTAGCATCATGGATATTTTTATTCTTTATTTAAACTCTGTACATATATGCGCTGTTGCCTGAAACCAAAACCAGGCAGCAGACGTTTTGTATTTATGTTGGTAGAATTACCGACAATATGTAAAGTATAAGGGCACAAGTGCAACTAATGTAGCATTAGTTTCAGCTTTATCAAGCCGTTGCAAAGCTCCTGGAGAGCAAAACGTTGCCACAATAAAATGTCACATTAGTTACACTTGTGTCCTTTTACTTTACAGCAGACGTTTTGCCAAGGGCTGGCGATACATCTACGGCAGTAAAGATACCCAAGTGTTGTACATGTCTTGTGCATCTACTTGTCGGTTTTGTATACCATTAATATAATATAAAGAGAAATGTTGTCACAGTACAAACCTGTTAAGTAACGTGTCTTTATCAGTGAAGACAGGTAGTGGAGGCAGATTCCGTCCATGGAGTCAAGAGTAAGTATGACAGGACCCAAGATGTTAGAAGTTAGGTACATCCCATTCAAATACAGATAAGTGAGTACTTGAGTTTAAGCTCTGTAATTGAGGGAGCGCGCTCGCGCACACACACACACACACACACACACACACACACACACACACACACACACACACACACACACACACACACACACACAGCAGCAGTAGCAGCCAAACAACCCGTCTGCTCACCACTTCAGTGCCTCCTAAGTTACCTTCGTCACCTCTGGCTCTCACAAACCTCCAGATAGTACTGAGAACCACGAAAGTCAAGGCAAGTGCAACGATATGGTGGTTATAATGACGCACTCGTAATTACTACGTCAAGTTAGCTGTAAGACTTAGAACTAACCATCATTCCACCTTAATCACCAGTTTCTACGTCAAACTAGAATTTAGAACTAACCAAGCATGCCACTCGTACTAATTGCAACCGATTCACTTGAAACTTAAGAATAGTGGGTCTGTGGATGATAATCACGGCGATCAGTCAGCCAGGAAAAACCTTGTCGGGTCTGGCAAACAAATGGATGGGTAATCACATAATTACAGCCTCGTGTTTGGCTTTAGGGACCTCGACAGTCCATAGGTATACCTATTACTACTACTACTGTTACCAAAGTACTACTGTCACAGCTATTACTACTACTATCTCTACTACTACTACTACTACTACTACTACTACTACTACTAATAATAATAATAATAATAATAATAATAATAATTATAATAAATTATTATTATTATTATTATTATTATTATTATTATTATTATTATTATTATTATTATTATTATAGTCATCTATCTGTGTTCAAAGTCTGACCATTGTTGTTGTTGTGTGCTGGGTTTAAAGTCTATGGACTGTACGTGGAATTGGAGAGTAAAGAAAGGCATAAATACACCGACAATCAATAGGTTAATGGACACATATGCAACGTTTTAAATGTTTTAGGCAACGTTTCGCTCTTCAGTAGCTTCGTCAAGTCTCGGTGTACATAACCGGCATAAACAAACATAATGAACAAATAAGGTGTAAGGGCGGGGCCCGAGTGCAAGACAAACAACGGAGGTATTTAACTTAGGTTAGGCTAGGTAAGGCTTGTCAGGAAACTGGGTAAGTGCTTCCTGATGCGGTTCTAAGATGATGACCCGCCGTTGGAGCTTTTGGTCACCTGACCGAGGCCTTCCACTTGCTTACCGGTCCACCCCTTTAAAAATTATGGTCACAGTTATAACCATTTGGTAGTATTTAACAACTGAAATTTACATAAAAATATAAAAGAGCTAAGATTAACTCTATAATTATAAACACATAAGAGGCTTTAGGTAATGGCTTTGTTGTGAGGTCTTACGACTGTTCTGGTATCAGCTTCCGTAGCTTAGAGATGAGAGTCACGACTCTCACCCGGGGTCTAATTTCCTGCAGGAAAAAGAATGAAAGAATAAGACTCTTCTTGATAGTACTTCAGAAATGTTATAGCTGACGTAGGTTTGGGTAATAGTATGGTAAACAGCAGTGAGGGAAGCGTCCAGACATTTCCTCCTGCTTAGATATGTTTGCTGGATAACTAACTTCGCATCACTCCACTTCACGAGATGGCCATGAGAACAGCAATGTATACATTTGTATTCTCTACTTCTTGTTTACAAATTCCTCGATGTTTCACCAACGTAACAATATTTTTGTATAAAGTAATGAATCAAGGTTTGATTGAGTGTTCTTACTGTATTATGAGTGAACTAAGAATTTTATGTGGGCACTAATCTTTTTCGTAGGCCCAAGTAAATTTCGTAAACCCTTGGCACTATTCCTGTAGTGACTGGGTAATTTACAGAGTAGTGAAAATCGTATCTACAAGCCGTTCCGAAGCATAGGCAATAAGTCATAGCAAATTTATCTTAAAGTACACGTATTCTTTTTCGTTGGCAGGCGTCCGTCGTAGTGGGAAGCCTGAACCCTTCTGAAGTGACTTCGCTGTCAAATCTCCTTGTCTCCTCGTACAGCAGCCTCGACACCGACCCACCACCAGCGCACACAGAGAACTCTCATTTCAGCATTAACGCCGGCCCAGCGCACACAGGAAACTCTCATTTCGGCAAATACCATATCACCAGCGACGGATTTGTCGTATCAAGCAAGGAAACCAAAATTCGCCCAGGTAAATTATTTCTTGCATTAGGTGTAGGTGTGTACTACTTCGCTTCTTTGGATGTCGCAGGCTCATTCTTGTTAGTCGTAACCACACGAATAAACAATTGAATAAAAGGGAAAAAATTAATATTGTCAAAGTAATTATTCAGTCAATTATTCAAAGCATCAAACTGAAGGATCACACCTGTTGCCAGCTGTTGTATTGACGACTATTACGCCATTATTTAATCGCATTTTTTCTTGGTCAACTTTCCAAGTGACGGATGTGAGTGGGATGTGTGCTGACCTTATCAAGCATCCATGTGGTGCATCCATCATCCAATATCCGGATTTGTCTGCCATTGTCTAAGATGGTAAACCAACTTAGGCAATGGCAGACAACTTGCGTATCCCACACTCATCCTGTGGACGGCCGTGAAAAGATCAGAGCTACAAAACAGATCCAGGGACAGGGTCCCATATATATATATATATATATATATATATATATATATATATATATATATATATATATATATATATATATATATATATATATATATATATATATATATATATATATATATACAAGGAATTCGCGAGAGCAGGCGAAATATACACAAACATTGATCTCTGGCTGAAGGAGACTCGAACCTACGAACCTTAGGACAAGGGTACGCAGTGCTTTACCAATCTACCCACACTGGACAATACCTTGGCGTGTAGCATGCGCTACACCTTTGATCCAAGGCAGCCAGCTTTCAGGGAGAAGGCTTACAGCTTTTCATCTCATCCCCTGCATGCATCAGCCTTACTGGAGATTTGAACAATGCAAGGAATTCGCGAGAGCAGGCGAAATATACACAAACACTGATCTTTGGCTGAAGGAGAATCGAACCTACGAACCTTAGGACAAGGTACGCAGTGCTTTACCATATATATATATATATATATATATATATATATATATATATATATATATATATATATATATATATATATATATATATATAATATATATAATATATATATATATATATATATATATATATATATATATATATATATATATGAATATATATATACTTATATGAATATATACTTATTTTATTCAGTGCCACTAGTAGTTAGTAATTAAGAATTCTTATTTACTCAGATATGGTAAACATGAGGAAATTAAATCTTCATCAGAGTACAAAACAAATTCTGGCCACGAAATAGAGCGAAACACCAACGTCAAAGACCTGGGAGTGATTATGTCGGAGGATCTCACCTTCAAGGACCATAACATTGTATCAATCGCATCTGCTAGAAAAATGACAGGATGGATAATGAGAACCTTCAAAACTAGGGAGGCCAAGCCCATGATGACACTCTTCAGGTCACTTGTTCTATCTAGGCTGGAATATTGCTGCACTCTAACAGCACCTTTCAAGGCAGGTGAAATTGCCGACCTAGAAAATGTACAGAGAACTTTCACGGCGCGCATAACGGAGATAAAACACCTAAATTACTGGGAGCGCTTGAGGTTTCTAAACCTGTATTCCCTGGAACGCAGGAGGGAGAGATACATGATTATATACACCTGGAAAATCCTAGAGGGACTAGTACCGAACTTGCACACGAAAATCACTCACTACGTAAGCAAAAGACTTGGCAGACGATGCACCATCCCCCCAATGAAAAGCAGGGGTGTCACTAGCACGTTAAGAGACCATACAATAAGTGTCAGGGGCCCGAGACTGTTCAACTGCCTCCCAGCACACATAAGGGGGATTACCAACAGACCCCTGGCAGTCTTCAAGCTGGCACTGGACAAGCACCTAAAGTCAGTTCCTGATCAGCCGGGCTGTGGCTCGTACGTTGGTTTGCGTGCAGCCAGCAGCAACAGCCTGGTTGATCAGGCGCTGATCCACCAGGAGGCCTGGTCACAGACCGGGCCGCGGGGGCGTTGACCCCCGAAACTCTCTCCAGGTAAACTCCAGGTCTCCAGGTAAACAGGTACACATGACTATAATTATCATACATAGTGTAAATTACCTAGGGTAGCCCAAAGTAAGTCAACCAAAGTGACTTATTTCCATGGCCCTGTCTCTGGCCCCACTGTTTTGTTGGCTGTGGATTATGTATAATCCATAGGGGTTTAACGCATAGAATAAATATGGTAATTTTGGTTGAAGTGCTGATTATTATATTTATGCTGAATCTGTATGGATAATAACGCTGGGTGCCTGGCAACTGCGGCGTCTGAGTAGCGCTTACTAGCCTTCGGAGCCATCATAGAGTCATTCATGACTTCCTTGCATTTCCTCAGGGGATTCACTGGTGGCGCCGACGACCAATTCCTCTACCGTTGTACTCGGGGTGGGTCTGAGGCCACATGGAGGTCAGCACCAGTACCTTACGCCCATCACTACTTCCAACCCACCACCGTTCTCCGAAGCACCCATCCCTCCTTTCTCCACCACATCCATTCCACATTTCTCCACCACACCCATTCCACCTCTCTCAACCGCACCCATTCTACATTTCTCTTCAACACCCGTCCCTCCTTTCTCCACCAATCCACCCTTCTCCTCCATCTCTACCTTAATCAGCACCACCACCACCCTCTCCCCACATTTTTCATCCTCTTCTATTTCAAGTACATCTTATGCACCATCTATTCCCTCTTCTACACCCTCCCCACCAGTCTCAGTCACTGCCAGTCCTCTACCAGGCTCGCCTAATTTTCATTTCCAGCCCCTCCCATCCACCACTCATTCCCCTAGCCTCCCCACCAGCACCCATAATCCACTTATCCCCACCACTACGTACTTGCCACCGAAAATCCCAAGTACTCCAAGACCGACGTTTGGGCCCACCCTCCGCCCTATTCTTCCCTCCACGCCTTCCTCCTCCTTGGAACCGGCTACCACTCCAGTCTTCCACGTTACAAAGACCCCAGCCACTGCCACCTCGAGCCCAATCTTCCACTTGACACCCCCCACCATTAACAACGGACAATTCCTCCCAGGGAAACAAAGTGACAGCGTTTCCTCAAGCTTCGGGAGCCACAGAAGGCCTCGCCCTTTCGACTTGTTCAACGAGGATCTCAGGTTGGTTCATCTTGTTAAGTTGTTGGGAAGCTGTAGAGAGTGAGGAGGTAGAGTTGTAAAGAAACCATACCACGGGCAGGGTTAGAACCCGCGATCAGAGTCATAAAACTCCAGACCGACGCGCTAGCCACTGGGCCAGCTGGCTACAATCGTGCAATCGTGTCATTACGATTTCGTGTGTAGAGCTGTAAAGAGTGAGAGAGGTGCGAGAGTTGGAATATGGAGAACAAAAGCGAGGGAGATCATGTTTAAAAGGCGTTAACCCTACAGAAGCTGTGGAGAGTGAAGAGGCAGAGTTGTAATGAACGAGAGAGGTGTGAGAGATGGAATATGGAAAGCACAAGAGAGAGAGATCACGTTAAAGACATTAACACTACAAACAGCAAGAGGGAGAAAATAATGAAAACAACTATGAGAACAAATGAGAAAACATAGGGGACCCTCTTTGATTATCATACAAACAACTTTACAAATAATCTAAGTGTTTTATATATATGTCGCACAGTTCTTTTTATCGCTTCAAACACATGATTTACCAACACACTTAACATGTAGCCTTATCTTTCTCCCTTTCCTGTCGTGTTACTGCTACTGCAGCGAGAGCGAGGAGGTGGTGCTGGGTGGCATTCACACAGGGACATCGGGCGTCCCTCTCAACCTGGAGAGGCTGACGATGGATGTGCTGCGAAGAACTCACTTCGGACGCTTCCCAGGCACTGACACCAACGACGATGATCACGTCCTCTCCCCCTTCACGAGAAGAAAAGGCAACGCAACGTACGAGGCCGATAAGGTGGGAACTCCTTTAAGAGCAGCACAAACAGTGGGGACTGAAGGACGTGCAGAAACGATGGGTCTTTAAAGAGCTCGACCGATAAGGCGGGAACTTTGATAGACATGACACGAAGTGGGGATCCTGGAGGGAAAGAAAATGGGAGAATGATTGTTGTTGGAGACAGATAATAAGCAAAGATCTTACTTGCTTTCAAGGTGACTGAAGATGCTCATGGAAAATCTGGAAGAGGGTATTAAGGAAAAATATGATAATGAAAGAGAGAATTATGGGAAAATATAGTAATAGAGGGAAATGAATAAAACAAAAGTGCAACGTTTGGGTATTTTTATTCAGAGTCGTTTCACCTGCTAGCTATGCAGACGAAACGTCTCAGTAAAGATACCCAAGGTACACGCGTTATGTTCGTCATACTGTCAGTATTATACCCTTCATCTGAGAATAGAAGGGGAACTAGGAAAAAATTTACTAGTAGAAGAGGGGGGGGATTAAGTAAAGGTCATGAAAAAGAGATGTTAGGGAAATAATATTGATAATTCAGTAAACAGAAAATGTATGAGAGTTGTTGGATGCTTGAGAGCTTATCGTATGACTTTCACGGTTTTGGCGCTTTCCCATAATAATAACAATAATAAACTTGTAGAAAGACAAATCACAGAATGGGTGGGGATCGAACCCATGGCAGGTGAGTCGTAAAACTGTGTGATTTGTTTGTAATCGTGTTATTGCGATTTCGTGAGTCGAGTTTGGTAGAAAGGCACTTTGTGCGGCGCGAAACTTTATTATAGCCGACGTTTCGGTCTCGGAAGAGCGAAACCAGAGAGAAAAGTACAATGATGGGTACCAGGTATCTTTCCTGTTGTATTTGTGTACAGTACCTGCCGTCAACATGACATACTGAACTAATGGTTCAAGTTCTTAACTGTAGACCTAGTTTACAGGGGTGAAGCCACTTCTGAAGTCAGTCCTGGGGGATTTAACGACAAAGTAATGACAGTGACACAGTACTGGCATTGACACAGCACTGGCAGTGACACAGTACTGACAGTGAGATAGCAATGAGAGTAGCGCCTTACTGGCGTCATGCTGGGTACAAACGCGGCTTCTCGTTACCTCTCGGTAAAATGCTAGTCACCTCTGCACCATTTAAAATAAAATGTGGCCCAAAGTCAGATCAAAAGTAATATGATGCTAATGATTAATAATCAGTAACTAACTGACAAGGGGGGATTCACGACATAGTAACGTATATAGTGAATTAAAACCACTGCAAAGTCCCCCAGCACTGACTTCAGAAGTGGCTTCACCCTCTGAAGCAGGTTTCACAAGACCAGCCAGAGCCATTTTGATCTCCATGGATGCCAGACGCCGTATGTCTGATTGTGACCAACTTTACTCTCCCCATAATGAAGGAACAATGAAGTTATTGTATTACCTCCCTCCCTCTGAAGTGGTCGGGCTGGTAGAGTTGGCGAGTTGCACAATTTACAAATTCCATCTCAAGTGGATGATGACCAGAGCAACATATCACACTGACAGTGACACGGTGATGACAGTGACACAATGCTGACAGAGACACAGTGCTGACAGTGATGCAGAACCGAAGGTTACACAGTGGCCCAGTACTGACAGTGCTACAGAAGTGACGGTGACACAGTAGTGGCAGTGACATTAAAACGGCGATGACACAGTACTGACAGTGACATAGCGGTGATAAAACCGGATCTCTGTCACGGGAAACAACCATGGCAGGATATATAAGATATTGTGTGAGAGATATCTGACTCTCGTGTTATATGATACGACCCCGTGCGCGCGTATGTATGTTTGCGTGTTTGTAGTAGTTAGTGTGTGTGTTCTCACCTAGTTGTGGTTGCGGGGGTCGAGTCACAGGTCCTGGCCCCGTGTGTGTGTGTGTGTGTGTGTGTGTGTGTGTGTGTGTGTGTGTGTGTGTGTGTGTGTGTGTGTGTGTGTGTGTGTGTGTGTGTGTGTGTGTGTGTGTGTTCTGTTTGTATGTGCGTGTGGTGTGTACTCATTTATCTGTATTCACCTATTTTTGGTTGAAGGGGTCTCATCTCATCTCCTCGCCCTACTTCTCAGCTGGCCGCTACTGGATTCACCCTCCTGGTTGACTGAGCCTTATTATACTTATTCTTTAAACTATGTATGAATCCTACCACTGCAGCTTTACCTACCTAGACTAAAGTAGTATTTCCTAACTTCTCTATGACTCATCTGTGTTTTTAAGGTGTGTCTGTAACCCGCCTCTCGAGCAGATTCATCCTGTCAGTTTCTCTGAATATTTTGTATATCGTAATCATGTCACCGCTGGTCCTTCTGTCTTCTAATGGTGTCAAGTTCGATTTATTCTCACCTGTCTCATAACTCACACACCTCAACTCTGGCACTAGTTTCGTCGCAAACTGTAGTGGGTATTCCAGCTTCTTTACATCCTTTATCAGCTGCGGATTCCATACTGGCATACTCCAAGTTGGGCCTGACGTGTGCCTGTCGTGAATGCCTCCTTGTTAAGGTTCCTGTATGTGTGTGAAGATGACCTTTTTGTAATTACCTACATGTGCTTGCGAAGACCAAGCTCTAGCCCTTGGTCCCATATCATGGTCCTGCCGACAAGATATAGCCCTGTCATATCTGCTGTTGAATCCGCTTTTTGTTGATGAGATGTTTCCTGATAGTCCTTTGGGTCATCAGAGTGTGTAATTACCAACCACACCCCCTTGTTCTTGTTGCATCTCCCGGGTAAACAGCCTCCCCTTGTCTACCCCGTCTGTGCTCCACAGTATTTTGTCTGTCTTGACCATGAAGAGACGAAACGCGTTGTAGATCATATATTTAGTAGGAGGGAGGAGGGATTGTTCCTGGCTTAATTAGCAGCGGTCTCGGGGCACACACTGAGAATCTGAGGTTCGATCCTCGGACGAGTGGAACGATAATCATGTTTCATTACACCTACTGCTGCTCCTATTCACCTAGTAGTAAGTAGGTACCTGGGTGTTAGCCTTTTGGTGTGGGCTGCATCCTGGGGGGGGGAACAAGATTAAAGGAAGCCAATGGAAATAAGCCAGCCTGACGACTTGGCTTCATTGGGTTATCTTGGTTTATTAACCAGGATAACCAGTGTTTAATTCAAATTAAAGTCTTCGACGTTCTCCCTATAAAAGCCAGTTCTGGAACGTAAGTCTTGAGTATTATTGGCGGCACGCCGTTCAGATCACCTCGTAGCAGCACGCCGTTCAGATCACCTCGTAGCAGCACGCCGTTCAGATCACCTCGTAGCAGCACGCCGTTCAGATCATCTCTAGTATATTAATCACGCCCTCTTAATATAGCAACCACGCTCACACCTCCCTCAGTATCGCATTATACGAAGCTCTAACCCGTATGGTCACCGATTTAGAGCTACCCTACCTTATTTTCAAACCAATACTGACTGCTTCCTATCACAGATGTGAAAGTCAATACACCTGGAATATAGCAACCACACGTCTGTATAATATAATAGCTGCAAGTCTGTAAAACGACCACAAGTCTATATAATATGGCACCTCTTATACGTGAGTTAAACAGCATCCTGAGTTGTTATATGTGGTTAAATTTAAGGTATCATTATGCTGTGCATGAACAGTGTACATGTTGTGAGTGTAGATTGTACATGTTGTGAGTGTAGATTGTACATGTTGTGAGTGTAGATTGTACATGTTGTGAGTGTAGATTGTACATGTTGTGAGTAAAGTGTGTACATGTTGTGAGTGTAGATTGTACATGCTGTGAGTGTATATTGTACATGTTGTGAGTAAAGTGTGTACATGTTGTGAGTGTAGATTGTACATGTTGTGAGTAAAGTGTGTACATGTTGTGAGTGTATATTGTGCATGTGAGTAAAGTGTACAGGTTGTGAGTGTTGATTGTACATGTTGTGAGTGTAGATTGTACATGTTGTGAGTGTATATTGTACATGTTGTGAGTAAAGTGTGTACATGTTGTGAGTGTAGATTGTACATGTTGTGAGTAAAGTGTGTACATGTTGTGAGTGTATATTGTGCATGTGAGTAAAGTGTACATGTTGTGAGTGTTGATTGTACATGTTGTGAGTAAAGTGTGTACATGTTGTGAGTGTAGATTGTACATGTGAGTAAAGTGTACATGTTGTGAGTGTAGATTGTACATGTTGTGAGTAAAGAGTGTACATGTTGTGAGTGTATATTGTACATGTGAGTAAAGTGTACATGTTGTAAGTGTAGATTGTACATGTGAGTAAAGTGTACATGTTGTAAGTGTAGATTGTACATGTGAGTAAAGTGTACATGTTGTGAGTGCAGATTGTACATGTTGTGAGTAAAGAGTGTACATGTTGTGAGTGTAGATTGTACATGCTGTGAGTAAAGTATACATGTGAGTAAAGTGTACATGTTGTGAGTGTATATTGTACATGTGAGTAAAGAGTGTACATGTTGTGAGTAAAGAGTACATGTGAGTAAAGAGTGTACATGTTGTGAATAAAGAGTGCACATGTTGTGAGTGTAGCTTGTACATGTTGTGAGTGAAGATTGTACATGTGAGTAAAGATTGTATACGTTATGAGTAAAAGTTACATTGACTGTCACTCTCTCTCTCTCTCTCTCTCTCTCTCTCTCTCTCTCTCTCTCTCTCTCTCTCTCTCTCTCTCTCTCTCTCTCTCTCTCTCTCTCTCTCTCTCTCTCTCTCCCTCCCTCCTCCCTCTCTCCCTCCTCTCTCTCTTTCTCTCCCTCCCTCCTTCTCTCTCTCTCCCTCCCTCCTTCTCTCTCTCTCCCTCCCTCCTTCTCCCTCTCATCCTCCGTGATATTTACATTGTTTAATCTCAAATATTTTGTGCCTAGTGGTTGGTTGTCTTCATGCTAGTAAAGGGCTCTTGATCCTAGGAATCGGAGTTTTCCCTCTTTCCTCTGATCAGACTTATCATCCATGAGTTTCTCCATTATTATAATAACAACAACAATAATAATAATATTAAATACATCGAAGTTAGAAGGCAATACAGTACGTGCAAATTTTCTCTTATAGGTTCAAATTCCTCCATAATTTTCCTTTGCCTTTGTAAACCTTGATTTACAAGTGAAATTGTGTATGTATATATGTATGTACAGGCGATGGTGTGTATCATCATAGAAATGGTGTACACATCTCTTGACTCCTAGCGTTCACCTTGTCTGATATCTGATGCACGTAACAACCCTCTATTGTATCCATACACTGTGCCAGTACACTATATCCATACACTACCCATACGCTGTATCCACACACGTGGATACAGCATCGTTTTAATGACAGTAATCGACAAAAGACACATATCTAGAACGAATTTTTATTCTTGCAATGTTTTACTTAGTACAGAACTTCATCAGGTCGGCTAACAGACTAGATGAAATTTCTGTACAGAGCTAAACAAGAGCTAAACAATATCACAATGAAAGCCTGTCCTCGCATGTCTCTCTTCCTTGGCATACACAGGCATCTGCTTGTTGTAATTCTGCCCCTACAATCACCTATCATCCTCTATTAATTTCTAATTCGTACACCGCCAAGAAAAAAGCCTAGCCGTCTCTTATCCAAGATGTGGCGGCATGAATTAATACCCAGTTTAATTATGCTGAATATATTTTACATTACCTGCCTGAGGGATTCGAGTCGACCTTGTAGTTAATTCAGCAAGGTAACCATCCGGCATGAGCCATGGGGTGGGCTAAGTAAATAGTTACCTCTCGCTCTAACCTTCTAAAATGTCGTAAACATTAGGGGTAGCCACACAGTGCGGTGTATCTTTTAAATAATATATATGTATTGCATTAAGTTTGAAACCAAATAAGGAGACTTGCTTAGTGTATATGTGTGAGGAGGTGTGAGTCAGAAGACATGAACTCTTTGTTAGGGTGAATCATGAGTATTGCATCCTAGCTGCAAGTGCTCCACCTCTTTCTTTCTCTGCTACCATGACTATGTGTGTGTGTTCACCTATATGTGATTGCAGGGGTCGATTCACAGCTCCTGGCCTCTCCCCTTCGCTCGTCGCTACTAGGTCCACTCTTTCCTGGTTCCAAGAGCCTTATCGTACCTCTTTTTCAAGCTATATGTGGATCCTGCCTCTACTGCTTCACTCTACAGATTGTTTTACTTCCTGTGTGTTAGTTATTTTAGTTAACATTTTGTCAAGGGCACTTGTCGATAAGACACTTGGCCTGTTCGGTTTTGTTAGTGTGTGTGTGTGTGTGTGTGTGTGTGTGTGTGTGTGTGTGTGTGTGTGTGTGTGTGTGTGTGTGTGTGTGTGTGTGTGTGTGTGTGTGTGTGTGTGTGTGTGTGTGTGTGTGTGTGTGTGTGTGTGTGTGTGTGTGTGTGTGTGTAAATCAATGAATTGCTAACAGATTTGCCTGATTAACAACTCCCTCATATCCTTGGGAACTGGAGGTAATAAGTTTCACCCAAGGAATATTAGTGTAGCTGTAATTCTTTGAATCAAGAGCCCGTCATCAGCCACAAGGCAGCCCCTTCCCCTGCACTTGGTTTATTACGTTTAAAGCTTATCGACTACACGAGGGTCATTAAGGTTACGTATAACGTTTTCAACATCGGTCAAGAACACTTTAAAGCCTACAATAGGGATTATAGTGAACTCTCAGTGTATACACTGAGATTACAGATATTACACAGAGATACGTAATGGGTCCAGGGACTGGGCCCCAAAGTTTTGATAGCTGAACTAGGTACAAAGGTAATGAACTCACAAGTTACAAAGGTAATGAATCCTGTAAGAATGGTTATTTACGTTTATACATGGCTACAATCATGAACAAATTATAGAGTAATGAGCAATTCACACTTCCACACCCAGTCACAACTGTAATGAGTTATTGGTGCAAATATTGATTGTTGAGTCACACACACACACACACACACACACACACACACACACACACACACACACACACACACACACACACACACACACACACACACATACACTTTTCGTGAAGTCCAGGCAGGCTTCGCCTCCGACGGGAGTTCCCTGTATTGAGTATTGTAACACACAGGTCTCTCCCACCCGCAGCACTCTCAGCAGGGGTCTCAGGCGAACACCTTGGGCGACAGGAAACCTCCCATGCCCCAGCTAGTGGGAGCAGATGGTCTTCCGTTCCCACCTTCGTCAGGAGGCTTCCCAGAGTTCGGTGACCTGTCAAGACCACCTAATACCACAGGTACGTAGGTTACCTACATTTTTTTTTTCGGGAGGGGGGCGCAGGCGAACGACGAAGTGTTCGATCATATTTTATCACTCTTATTATTTATTTATGCTTCGTTGGGCTGATACCTTTTCACTTCCAGCATTCCTCTGCGATTCTTAACCACAAGAACCATACTTAACAACGCTCGGCCATAATTTTTCCTCTCAGTGTTATTACATTAGCGAAATACTAATACAGAGAGGGCATCATTTCGCATAAACTTTTTTAACTTTGTAAAGCTACTTCAACCTCTTTCTTCTCAAGTAATATAAGTCCAAGTGTACTCCTGTTAATCCTTTTTGGGGCCTAGTTCCTAGGCCTTTTGTGTATCTATATGCTCTTGCGCTACCGTCCACTGGATGGATATGGGGTGCCCAATAAACTAGCCACTTCGGTGGCAAAATCTAATCTTCTCAAGATGCTTACTATGTTTTCCTGTTTGTTTTTTCTATTGGTTTAATTTTCGTTGCGTCTTAGTATAGCACCTAATAATACTGGCTTTGATTTGCAATGACATGGATCAGTAAACAATATCACCATCTTGCGTGTGCAGGAGGATCCCCTAGCTCAGGTGGTCCTCCACGTCAGGTGATACAAGAAGAGCTGGCCAAGCTGCCGGCGTACCTGAAGGAGGCTCCCATCTGCGCCACACACCCCACGAACAGGTCCTTCTGCCTCATGCCGATGGGATATCCGAGGTATGTGTTCCCAAGGGTAGTCCCATCAATATAACAACGATATCATTATCACTGCTCCACCAACCTTAACCATATTTCAGTAGCGCTATTACATCACAGTCACCACATCAACCATTGGCACCATCACTATTACATCACAATTACTACAACAATCATGTCACAATCGCTACTACACTACCATTACCACAACCAGCATTTCGCCAGTACCACTACACCACCAATATCAACATCTGAAAAATCAAGGATTAATAGAGAGTCGAGTGCTGACCTTGTGATTATGAAATTTCAGTTTGTGGTGAAAAGTATAAGTATTATCGACCATATCGAAGCACTTCGTGTGAGTTTGTTAGAGATTTCTGATTTTATAAAATATATTTCACAATAAAAACTACCACAGTGGAAAAAATAAATGTTTTTTTTTTCTGTTTATTTTCTCATTGTGGTATTTTTGTTTGATATTTGCAGTCACGCATTTATTGTAATTTCTTACATAACAGTTAAGTAACAAATTATGTAAGGAGTACTGAGGACTAACCCGGGGACCTCATACACGCAAGATCACGACCATACTGCCTGGGCAACTGTACAAAATCTTCCACACTTGGTCTTGTACTTAGACACAGGACTGTAAAGCCTTTAGCTCTTACCTAAATCGCATTTTGAGGGATGATCGACAGTACACAACTCTACAACATCTAAAACCGGGCAGTCATAGTCTGTTATGGTTGTAACCTCATGTGTGTATAATGTAGCTAGATGGGCCTCCAGTCCTTCCTTATATTCTCATGATATAGTGAAATTTTCATTTTATAGTCAGGAGTGATGGGCACATTTATATTGCATCGTATACTGTCGATCTTTCTGAAAAATGTGATATATTAGTACGTGACGAACTGGTGGGATCCGAACCCATGCTACCGAACAGACTAATGATCCTGCATGGCAGTATATTGTAATATACTGCATAGCACTACACAATACTGTCTTTAACTGTACAAAACTTCAACGCCAACGCCACATGTAGTTAGTCATAGAAGTTTTCTCCTAATGACCAGATTTTATATTACTGATGACATTATTATTGTACTAGTTATTAATAGGATTGTCATTAATGTTGTTTATGGTTTGTACCAATAGTATTATTTTTGTTATTGTTTTGGGGTTCTTATTTTTGTCTCTCCCTCTCTGACAGTGAGCTGGCGTCCTCCCTCGTAGACAAATACCGGGAGGAGATATCGGAGATCCGCGAGGTACTGGCAGATCTGCCGGAACCTTCCCTTCACCTGTCAGCTGCCCTCGACCAGTTCCCCAACATAGATACCAGGTAGCCCATTATCTACCTTTCTCCCACCGTCTTCACTTTCGATTCCTCTGGAACACGGTAGCATTTGTGTAGGATACACTGGGACCCTGGTTGGAATACTTAAATATCTAAGATACTGAACGAAGTAAACGCATGGGGTTTACTGTTGGTGTTCGTGCGAGTATCTCTCTAGCTTGTACCAGATTATGGCAGTAGCAGGTTGTTAGTACCTGACTGGCATACAGTGGCTCTCTGGCAATTGATTTAGAAAGTGTAATGTGGTTGGAGAACTTGGGAATTATAATTTAAAATATTATTTAACTTGAAAATATACTATGCCATTAAATTCTTATGTAGTTCAGTTCGGAGGTGCTTTACATGAATTGAATGGACTGATATAAACTAGACTCTAGAGCCTTAGGCTATATCATATTTCATAAATTTTTGTTTAAATATGTTTTGTATAGTAGATAACATCATTATACGTTGCAGCGTGGAGTGTGACAGCGTGGAGAAGACTGTTCATCTGAGCTGGGCACAGGATGTGTTGGGCAGCTGGTTCGTCATTATGCAGACGCCTCCTTTCACCCAGCCAGTCACTGTAACCACCTGCAGGTGGGTACGAAGGTGAAGGGTGCCCACTTAGTGTGCCTATGTAATTGCATAGCGGAATTTACAGATCGAGCTCTGACTCCTGGTCCTTCCACCTAACATTCGATCGACTGGAAGGGTTGACCTCTGTTGCACATAAAATAAGTTGCTTTTCCAATTTGTTTCTGGTAGTTATTAGCCTGGCTCACCTAGACCAGGAACTAAAGTGAACTTTTGTGTGCCCACAGTTCGCTTGCCCGCAGACAAGGCTGCCGACCTCTGCTGCAGGCTCGTCCTCTGCTCGCCCTACAGCCTCGAGACACGCACCCTCGACCCTTCCTCTTCGACTTTCCCCTGCCAGTGGCGTGTGTCTTCGCCGACCCCCTGCAGAGTGTAAGCCTCCCTCAGCAGGTCCAGTAGGCTCTTTGAAGCCTACATCTGCCCTTTCAGCTTGCAGCTTTTTCCAGCCCAACCTAAGTGTAGACCACATGATTGCAACTGTCTTTTTTCATGTCCGGTTTGATGTGATAGATTGCTGCATATAGTTCCAGTGTGATATATGTGAATTGTATAAGTGTTATTTATTGTGGGTGTAATTAGAGCACGGGTAACGACCTGTAGTTTGAAATTAATGAAAGAATTATTGTATGTATATGGAAGGTTTGAAGGCTTGGAAATGACAGGTGGTGCGGTTCCACTGCAGGCCTCCAGCTCTGCTGTGACTGTTGTGACCTCAGATGACCAGCCAGTGACTTCGCCCCTTGACTCTGACTTCGACCGCCTCCTTCCTTCCGCCACGCCCTACACAACCTCCCGCCAGACTGCTGACTCCATGACCTCACCAGCGAGTGAGTCAATCCCAGCGTTACCCGTGACATCATCACTCCGTAATTCACTCATGCCCTTCCCTAAGACGTCACTGTCAAGTCAACCAATCCCTGGTGTCCTCGTGACGTCGCAGGCTTTCCCGCAAGCCCCGCTTCCCCTGCGTCCGGATACGTTGCCTCCTGCTGCGACCGGAGACTTCCGTACTGATGCAGACATAGTGCACGATGAAGTGGAAGCCGAGGTTACGCAAAACTCGGGATGCGCCAACCTCCTGACTCATGTCTTCACAGTCTCACTCTCAGTAATTCTGCTTGCACAAAGATGATTGCTTTATCCTGCGCATTTATGTGCTAATTGTGCCTGATTAATACATCTTAAAGCTTTATAAATGATATAGTATAATGGGATCTTTAGCTCTGAATGCACAACACGCACAGGTTACATTAGTATAACCTTAAAGTAGGTTAGGCAAACATACCATTCAGGTGGAGGACTTGATGACATAAGAAATGCTCATTCATTGGTTAGTCAGCCGCTGACAATAATAAGCAACACACTGCTTGAAGACTCCACCATCTTGACACTTGCAAGAATGGGTGACTGATGCTGTGATGCCTTGTAAGATAAGGTTAGATGAGCTTCAGTCAGGTTAGATACAGGTGATTTCATAGACATATAGGCGTATAATGGAGATACAGTAGTCTTCCATTTACCTTCTCTCCTTTCCCTCTCTGATAATACATTTTGTAAGAACATACTGTATAATTCTGCTGGCAACCTGCGCCATAATTATAGAGCTTAGAAATTCATTCTTGGACATTATTCATTGTAAGATTTATATTGTTTTTCATTGTGGACATACAAGACCTGTCCTATATGTTTTCATTAAAGTTTATGTTAAGTAAAAGGACACAAGTGCAACTAATGTGACATTTATTGTGGCAACGTTTCGCTCTCCAGGAGCTTTATCAAGCCCTTACCATTAATGGCTTGATAAAGCTCCTGGAGAGCGAAACGTTGCCACAATAAATGTCACATTAGTTGCACTTGTGTCCTTTTATTTTACATATTGTCGGTAATTCTACCAACTTTATTACAAAGTTTATGTTATATATATCTGTAATGCTACAGTACTCTCTAATTTCATGTAGAATAAACAAAGCCTGTATTTTCATGAAATATTTGTGGATTCCAAATTCCCTGTAGTTTCTTCCTGCTGTAGAATGCATTTAATTTAAGGTTCATGGACCAAATATTATTATTTTTTTTTGTTGAGCAGATAAAGTGTAAAATTAAATTGTTTCTAAATTAGTGAATCCTTTATATTATTATTTTTATAATCATAAAGAAGCGCTAAACCTACAAGGGTCATACAGCGCTATGTGCTGAATAGTTTTATAATGCATACAGACACTGCAAAGCCTATCTGTGGACGGTATTTAAAAGATTACAAGTGCATTATGGGTCCAGGGACTAGAACCCAGCATTATGTTAGCTAAGGCAACTTGCAGTGGTAATGAAACACAAACTGATCAGTAGCGAGGTGATGTGAGTGAGTTGGTAAACTAACTTATTTGTTATATATGTGAGGTTATATGTCATTCGAATACTTGTACCTAACCTGAAAAAAAAATAAACAATTGAAAAAAATGTGTATCACTTATACTTAAATATGTGTATGTGCCTTATATCAACTTGGTCCTCTTGTAGATTATTAATTTTGCATCGTATTACTGAAATTTTGTATTGCATTTAAGATGAGTTTTCCTTGATGCTGGTGAAGGGCACTTGATCCAAGGCATTAAAGCTACCCCTCGCTGTCCTATGATCAAAGCCAATTGCTACCCATCCATCAGTACGGATATTCCAGAATTTCATACACTTAGCCCTATCTACCTCAGTTATCCAAGAAAATTATCCCCGTATCCCATAAGCCTAGCCCCTTCTACCTCAATGATCAAAGACAAGCACCCCGTATACCTGGAGTTTACCTGGAGAGAGTTCCGGGGGTCAACGCCCCCGCGGCCCGGTCTGTGACCAGGCCTCCTGGTGGATCAGAGCCTGATCAACCAGGCTGCTGCTGCTGGCTGCACGCAAACCAACGTACGAGCCACAGCCCGGCTGGTCAGGAACTGACTTTAGGTGCTTGTCCAGTGCCAGCTTGAAGACTGCCAGGGGTCTGTTGGTAATCCCCCTTATGTATGCTGGGAGGCAGTTGAACAGTCTCGGGCCCCTGACACTTATTGTATGGTCTCTTATCGTGCTAGTGACACCCCTGCTTTTCATTGGGGGGATGTTGCATCGTCTGCCAAGTCTTTTGCTTTCGTAGTGAGTAATTTTCGTGTGCAAGTTCGATACTAGTCCCTCTAGGATTTTCCAGGCGTATATAATGATGTATCTCTCCCGCCTGCGTTCCAGGGAATACAGGTTTAGGAACCTCAAGCGCTCCCAGTAATTGAGGTGTTTCATCTCCGTTATGCGCGCCGTGAAGGTTCTCTGTACATTTTCTAGGTCATCAATTTCACCTGCCTTGAAAGGTGCTGTTAGTGTGCAGCAATATTCCAGCCTAGATAGAACAAGTGACATGAAGAGTGTCATCATGGGCTTGGCCTCCCTAGTTTTGAAGGTTCTCATTATCCATCCTGTCATTTTTCTAGCAGATGCGATTGATACAATGTTATGGTCCTTGAAGGTGAGATCCTCCGACATGATCACTCCCAGGTCTTTGACGTTGGTGTTTCGCTCTATTTTGTGGCCAGAATTTGTTTTGTACTCTGATGAAGATTTAATTTCCTCGTGTTTACCATATCTGAGTAATTGAAATTTCTCATCGTTGAACTTCATATTGTTTTCTGCAGCCCACTGAAAGATTTGGTTGATGTCCGCCTGGAGCCTTGCAGTGTCTGCAATGGAAGACACTGTTATGCAGATTCGGGTGTCATCTGCAAAGGAAGACACGGTGCTGTGGCTGACATCCTTGTCTATGTCGGATATGAGGATGAGGAACAAGATGGGAGCGAGTACTGTGCCTTGTGGAACAGAGCTTTTCACCGTAGCTGCCTCGGACTTTACTCTGTTGACGACTACTCTCTGTGTTCTGTTAGCGAGGAAATTATAGATCCATCGACCGACTTTTCCTGTTATTCCTTTAGCACGCATTTTGTGCGCTATTACGCCATTACCTGGAGTTTACCTGGAGAGAGTTCCGGGGGTCAACGCCCCCGCAGCCCGGTCTGTGACCAGGCCTCCTGGTGGATCAGAGCCTGATCAACCAGGCTGTTACTGCTGGCTGCACGCAAACCAACGTACGAGCCACAGCCCGGCTGGTCAGGTACCGACTTTAGGTGCTTGTCCAGTGCCAGCTTGAAGACTGCCAGGGGTCTGTTGGTAATCCAGCCTATGTATGCTGGAAGGCAGTTGAACAGTCTCGGGCCCTTGACACTTATTGTATGGTCTCTTAACGTGCTAGTGACACCCCTGCTTTTCATTGGGGGGATGTTGCATCGTCTGCCATGCCTTTTGCTTTCGTAGTGAGTGATTTTCGTGTGGAAGTTCGGTACTAGTCCCTCTAGGATTTTCCAGGTGTATATAATCATGTATCTCTCCCGCCTGCGTTCCAGGGAATACAGGTTCAGGAACCTCAAGCGCTCCCAGTAATTGAGGTGTTTTATCTCCGTTATGCGCGCCGTGAAGGTTCTCTGTACATTTTCTAGGTCAGCAATTTCACCTGCCTTGAAAGGTGCTGTTAGTGTGCAGCAATATTCCAGCCTAGATAGAACAAGTGACCTGAAGAGTGTCATCATGGGCTTGGCATCCCTCGTTTTGAAGGTTCTCATTATCCATCCTGTCATTTTTCTAGCAGATGCGATCGATACAATGTTATGGTCCTTGAAGGTGAGATCCTCCGACATGATCACTCCCAGGTCTTTGACGTTGGTATTTCGCTCTATTTTGTGGCCAGAATTTGTTTTGTACTCTGATGAAGATTTAATTTCCTCGTGTTTACCATATCTGAGTAATTGAAATTTCTCATCGTTGAACTTTATATTGTTTTCTGCAGCCCACTGAAAAATTTGGTTGATGTCCGCCTGGAGCCTTGCAGTGTCTGCAATGGAAGACACTGTCATGTAGATTCGGGTGTCATCTGCAAAGGAAGACACGGTGCTGTGGCTGACATCCTTGTCTATGTCAGATATGAGGATGAGGAACAAGATGGGAGCGAGTACTGTGCCTTGTGGAACAGAGCTTTTCACCGTGCCTGCCTCGGACTTTACTCTGTTGACTACTACTCTCTGTGTTCTGTTAGTGAGGAAATTATAGATCCATCGACCGACTTTTCCTGTTATTCCTTTAGCACGCATTTTGTGCGCTATTACGCCATGGTCACACTTGTCGAAGGCTTTTGCAAAGTCTGTATATATTACATCTGCATTCTTTTTGTCTTCTAGTGCATTTAGGACCTTGTCGTAGTGATCCAATAGTTGAGACAGACAGGAGCGACCTGTTCTAAACCCATGTTGCCCTGGGTTGTGTAACTGATGGGTTTCTAGATGGGTGGTGATCTTGCTTCTTAGGACCCTTTCAAAGATTTTTATGATATGGGATGTTAGTGCTATCGGTCTGTAGTTCTTTGCTTTACTGCCCCCTTTGTGGAGTGGGGCTATGTCTGTTGTTTTTAGTAACTGTGGGACGACCCCCGTGTCCATGCTCCCTCTCCATAGGATGGAAAAGACTCGTGATAGGGGCTTCTTGAAGTTCTTGATGAACACGGAGTTCCATGAGTCTGGCCCTGGGGCAGAGTGCATGGGCATGTCATTTATCGCCTGTTCGAAGTCATTTGGCGTCAGGATAACATCGGATAGGCTTGTGTTAACCAAATTTTGTGGCTCTCTCATAAAAAATTCATTTTGATCTTCGACTCTCAGTCTGGTTAGCGGCTTGCTAAAAACTGAGTTATATTGGGACTTGAGTAGCTCACTCATTTCCTTGCTGTCATCTGTGTAGGACCCATCTTGTTTAAGTAGGGGCCCAATACTGGACGTTGTTCTCGACTTTGATTTGGCATAGGAGAAGAAATACTTTGGGTTTCTTTCGATTTCATTTATGGCTTTTAGTTCTTCCCACGATTCCTGACTCCTATAAGATTCCTTTAGCTTAAGTTCGATGCTTGCTATTTCTCTGACCAGTGTCTCCCTACGCATTTCAGATATATTGACCTCCTTTAGCCGCTCTGTTATTCTTTTCCGTCGCCTGTAAAGGGAGCGCCTGTCTCTTTCTATTTTACATCTACTCCTCCTTTTTCTTAGAGGAATAAGCCTTGTGCATACATCGAGTGCCACCAAGTTAATCTGTTCTAGGCATAAGTTGGGGTCTGTGTTGCTTAGTATATCTTCCCAGCTTATATCGGTTTGGACTTGGTTTACTTGGTCCCACTTTATGTTTTTGTTATTGAAGTTGAATTTAGTGAATGCTCCCTCGTGACTAGTCTCATTATGTCGGTCTGGGGCTCCACGCATACATGTCTGAACCTCAATTATGTTGTGATCTGAGTATATTGTTTTTGATATGGTGACATTTCTTATCAGATCATCATTGTTAGTGAAGATGAGGTCTAGTGTATTGTCCAGTCTAGTAGGCTCTATTATTTGCTGGTTTAAATTGAATTTTGTGCAGAGATTTAAAATCTCGTGTGAGTGTGAGTTTTCATCAGAGCTGCCTCCTGGTGTTATTACTGCAACAATATTATTTGCTATATTCCTCCATTTTAGGTGCCTTAAGTTGAAATCCCCCAGGAGCAAGATGTTGGGTGCAGGAGCTGGAAGATTTTCCAGACAGTGGTCAATTTTTAACAGCTGTTCCTGGAATTGCTGGGATGTTGCATCCGGAGGCTTGTAGACTACCACAATGACTAGGTTTTGGTTCTCGACCTTTACTGCTAAAACTTCCACTATATCATTTGAGGCATTAAGCAGTTCTGTGCAAACAAGTGACTCTGCAATGTACAGGCCAACCCCCCCCCTTTTGCCTGTTCACTCTGTCACATCTGTATAGGTTGTAACCTGGGATCCATATTTCGTTGTCCAAGTGATCCTTTATGTGGGTCTCAGTGAAAGCCGCGAACATTGCCTTTTCCTCTGCAAGCAGTCCACGGATGAAAGGTATTTTGTTGTTTGTTGCTGGCTTTAGACCCTGTATATTTGCAAAGAAGAATGTCATCGGACTGGTGGTATTGTTGGTACTGGGGGGGGGATTTTTTTTCCGGCATTAGCATCTGTATCTGTATCTCATAAGCCTAGTCCCTTCTACTTCAATGATCCAAGTATACCCATATCTATAAGCCCAGCCTCTTCTACCTCAATGGTCCGAGAACGGTATCCCCGTAAGCTCACTTTCCCTCTACCCAGGTGATCCGAGAAAGGTACCGCCCATATCTCACTAGTCCATCCCCATCTACCTCACTGAACGCAAACTGAATAGTACAGAGTGCGGCAAACGTTTCTAATGTAGTTCAGCATTATCATCGAAGATCTGAAGCAAATCCGAAGAGGCATCTACACGTTATCACATGGAAACTAATTTCTAATGCCTACACAGACCAAAACTAATTCGAACCTCCCACTAAGATACATAGCTTTAAAAATAATAAACCCTATCGGGAGAGGCATTCTCTATGTAACTCACAGAGAAGATGCAAGTTCATACATCGGGGACATCTTATCTTCGATACATATCAGTCTTGGGACCTAGGTCACTCCTAATGATCATTAGTAAAGAACTCCAGGTCACTTATCCCAGGGAAAGTAGGACGATTACTGGAGTTGTCTCGAAGGATTTATTCGATTAACTCCGAGAAATAGCAACCCAAGAAAACCAATAAATGTGGCTTGTTGCTACTCAATCCCTTTGGTTCTCATCCCCAGGATGCGACCCTCAAATGTGTGTCAACGCACCGATAAGAACGGTTAATAATGAATTTAGGTCCGGGTCAGAAGTCATGAGTTATATTTTATGTAAAATACGAACATGTTTTCTATACCCTGACGACAGATGTTATTTCTTGTGCAAAAATGTATCCTGGGAGATATTAACATTTATTTTTGTATGACACGCCAAAGATAATTAAAGTTAGTTCCAGTCACGGTATTGTGCCTTTTTTTGTTATTTATTAAAGTTAGTTTTAAGTCGTGTACCGAAGCTGGCCAATCACAACAAAGTAAACAAAGACGCATCGAATGTAAACAAAGACGCACCACTCCCACATCTACCGCTGGCAGAGTAAGGTTAAGATGCGTTAGATGATTTTAGGTTGGGTTACGATGGGTTTACTTAGATTAAGTTACCATTTCCACTAAGCAAACCCACCTAATATTGAACATTTTAAGGAATAAGTTAACAATCAACTCAGACCGGATGTGAACTTATTAATGACCCTAATTACTGCTAGATTAACGAAGGTAACATGTGTTGGTGGCCCGGTGGTCTGGTGGCTAAAGCTCCCGCTTCACACACGGAGGGCCCGGGTTCGATTCCCGGCGGGTGGAAATTCCGACACGTTTCCTTACACCTATTGTCCTGTTCACCTAGCAGCAAATAGGTACCTGGGTGTTAGTCGACTGGTGTGGGTCGCATCCTGGGGGACAAGATTAAGGACCCCAATGGAAATAAGTTAGACAGTCCTCGATGACGCACTGACTTTCTTGGGTTATCCTGGGTGGCTAACCCTCCGGGGTTAAAAATCCGAACGAAATCTTATCTTATTTTATCTTAAAATGTCCAACCTGTTAACCAGCTCCAGGACTAAACCCGGGTCCCCCGTTTGTCAGCCGAAAGTACTATACACCTCACCATTAAAGTACACTCGATTTACTAGATAATCAAGCCTTATTTTATTTTAGGGAAGAAAGAAGTGGCGAGTAATGATTAAATCTATAAAATTCTAAGATGACACAGGTGTAATATACTATATAAATTTATCATTTGTGCTTTGTATTTTTTTTTTTTTTGCGTGATGGAGTTACGTTTGACGATAAAATGTTAATGTATGGAAAGCAGGAACATTGTAAGTATATGAATGAGGTAGGAGTGTGAAGCAGGGCAGTGTTCTTTGAAACAATGACATAGTTGGAGTGAACCATTAACTTCATTCACCATTCAGAGCTTCCACACGCTCACCCCCCCCACCTGGCCCTCACATCCGAACCCTCAGCCCATTTACCTCTCATCCCACAGACTGTGCCTACAAATTAGCCATTCTAGAGGGTAATATAAGAGGTAAATTATGTGTTCTAATGTGAGAAAACGGGCAGGGAGGAGGTAGACTCGTTGCAGGTGGAGTGGGAAGCTGGGGCGAGCTAGCGGGCGAGCCTACCTGAGGTGTGGTGGTACACAATATGGCGTGGAGGCTGTGATAACGTATCAGGGCTTATATTAGCCATTTGTGGGCGAGTGGTTTACTCTGGTTATGCTCCGTGGTACCCTGCGGAACCTCCAAGGATTCACGCTGTTGAGTTTTGCAGGTGAGGGCGGCGGGGCGGGCCTGGGAGGGAGAGTCTGTATCTTGTTTACTGTTTTTAAGTTTTTCTCTTCCCCTCCCCCCCTCCAGAAATGTTTTAATGAGGAAGTCTTAAGAGTGACCCTTCAAAGTTACTTCCTGATGCCTTTTTGACCTCCTCGGCCTCCACCATGGGCTCACCCAGGCACCTATATCTGTTAAGATCCTCCAGGTTGTGGGAGGTGGTGGTTTTAGGGGTGAAATGAGTGAAATGCAACGGAATGAAGTGACTTGCTCCTGCAGAAACGAGTTGGTGTGTCCTAGTTGACCTGACTTGCAGGTTCTCTCCTACACACTCGCCAACTACTTTTGGGGAAGGTTTAATCTTGCGTAATTGCACTTAAATAAACTTGCTAAGTATTAAGATATTGTGGAGAAGTTTTGTTTGTGGGATCCTTTAATTAGATTGTAAAACGTCCTGCAGCGCTGTATAGCCCTTGTGGCTTAGCGCTTCTTTTTGATTATAATTATAATAATAATAATAATGTAAAACGTCCTATGACTGAAATATCAGCAGTACCCTGCTAATACACTTGTCTTGTCTACATTATTATTGGTACACTCCACATCACTAAACAGAAAAATTGACATTTTATCCACCGTATTTGGGATATTTCGTATGACTATACCCCTTAGGGGAGGTGTCTTGATAGTACAAGCCAGATCGAAATGTCTTAAGTTTGTCTCCTAATTGCAGTTATCGGTGTGTTATTCCATGATGCTTTTAAGGGGCTCTTGATCTTGTGAATGAGGCTTGCCCTCCTTGTCTTGCAGATAACCTTAATGACTCCTATTCCCCAGGTCCTGTATGACCGTAATGAGTTCAGCACTTGCCCATGTAAGTTTATTTAGGCACGGGTACACATCGATACAATTATCACGCATAGTGTAAATTACCTACATTAACCCAAAAATGCCAGCCAAAGTGACTCATTTCCATTAGGGTCCTTGTGAACACAGAAAAAGAAAACCTATCAACATAGATTGAGAACCCTGAAACAATGCTTCTTAAAAGATGTAGAATGGGGAGGGAGATGATTAAAGTATGCAATTGGGAGACATGTATGAATAAAGGAGAAATAAGGTGCTGAGGATACTTAACCAGGAAAGATCTCAAGAACATAAGAACATAACAAAGAAGGAACACTGCAGCATGTCTACTGGCCCATGCGAGGCAGGTCCAAGTCTCCTACTGGCTTAAGCCAATGCCCCAACCTAGTCAGGTCAGGTCACATTCACTTAAGGAAGGAACACGGCAACTGACCTAGTAGCACAAGCTAAATGGGTCCAACTCGCACCCACCCACACCCACTCGTGTATTTATCTAACCCATTTTTAAAACTACACAACGTTTTAGCCTCTATAACTGTACTCGGGAGTTTGTTCCACTCATCCACAACTCTATTACCAAATCCTTGTGGCTTAGCGCTTCTTTTTTGATTATAATAATAATAATAATCTATTACCAAACCAGTGCTTTCCTATATCCTTCCTGAATCTGAATTTTGCCAACTTCAAACCATTGCTGCAAGTCCTGTCTAGGCTAGATATTTTCAGCATGCGATTTACATCCCCTTTCTTTATTCCTGTCTTCCATTTATATACCTCAATCATATCCCCCTAATTCTATGCTTTTCTAGAGAGTGCAGATTCAGGGCCCTCAGTCTGTCCTCATAGGGAAAATTTCTGATACATGGGATCAACTTTGTCATCCTCCTTTGTACATTTTCCAGAGCATTTATATCCATTCTGTAATACGGTGACCAAAACTGTGCAGCATAATCTAAATGAGGTCTAACCAAGGATGTATAGAGTTGAAGAACAACCTGAGGACTCCTATTATTTATGCTTCTTGATATGAAGCCAAGGATTCTGTTAGCTTTATTGTGAACACTTATGCACTGTTGTCTTGGTTTCAGATTACTGCTAACCAGAACTCCCAAATCCTTTTCGCAATCAGTAGTATTAAGATCTACATTATTTAGTTTATATGTGGCATGGTTATTTTCCTGTCCAATGTTTAGAACTTTGCATTTGTCTATATTAAACTGCATCTGCCACTTTTCTAACCACTGCATCAATCTATTCAAATCTTCCTAGAGTGCTCTAATGTCCTCGTCAGAATGAATTTGATGGCCTATTTTGGTGTCATCGGCAAACTTGCATATGTCGCTCTTTATGCCCTCATCTATGTCATTTATGTAGAGAAAAAATTTCTCCTATTCCATGTGCCTTACTTTCCCTCAATAGTCTCTGATGTGGGACTGTCAAAAGCCTTACTGAAGTCCATATACACAATATCATTCATTACCATGATCTACCTCTTCAAATATCTTAGTGAAAAAAAGTTAATAAATTTGTAAGGCAATGGATTCAGCTCCATAAGTTCAGATTTAGTGAAAATATGGGATAGTAATTAAGGTAGCTTTCTCCCTTAAGGGATGATCCTTGATGTTAATGAGTTAGCCTTTGATAAAAAAAATTGGACCTGACCTCCCCCTCCTTAGATTGAACCTGATTATCTCCCATTCCTCTAGGTGGTGTATAACTCCTATGAGTTTAGTATTTCCTGATGAATATAATTTATGGACCTTGAAAATTAAATAGGTATATGCTTTGTCTGGATCAGTAAGCCTACTGCAATGCTCTTTATTTTTATAGTATGTACTAAGGAGGCAAATTCAATCATGTGGAATCTGTGATATTTGCCATATTTGGTGGGTTTTATCAAGTCACAAACAGGTCTTTTGTGACTTGATGAAGTCCACTGCATGGGCAAAAGTCCTTGGTAGTTTCCTTATAATTGCATTTTTTCTTTCTAATGTTGATATCTTGTACCATTACTTACCCATTCTTATGTTAACCCGTAAACGGTCCAAACGTGTACAGTGGTCCCTCACTTTTCGTAGTTCTCGGCAATCGTAAATTTTGCCAATCATAGGGGTATTTTCGTATAAACATGGACTTGCTTTTCATAGGTTGACTCGCGAATAGTAGTTCGTCCGGGATGTGTACGCACGGTTTGAGCCGGGGAGGCCTCCCTACCCAGCCAGTCTGGCATTGTTTACCAGTGAGTGAAGGTCCCCTCAAGTGCTCCTATGAAATATTTCATAATATTCCACTCATTTTAGTGCTTGCAAGTACTAAATAAGCTACCATGGCTCCAAAGAAAGCTCCTAGTGCCAAGCCTGTGGTAAAGAAGGTGAGAAATATGTACATTGACGAAGTCTTGGGCCATTTTAGGGAAGTGTTAAAGAGACGCCAGAAACAGAGCTCTTTCCACAGTTACTTTGCGAGACAGGACTAGAGTGGCTCTCAAGGTGGTCCTAGTGGCATTAAGAAACAGAGAAGAGAAGCAACCCCAAAGAAGCAATTGGTACCTGAGGTGTTGCTGGAAGGGGATTCCCCTTCCAAACTGTAAACAATCCAATCTCTCTCCTCCTCCAGTCTCACATACAATAAGAAGAATCTCCAATAAAGGTAAGTGTTATGCTGTTAATGTTTCACTCATCATTTCCCATTGTATTGTTTATGTACTACATATATATTTCATGTAAAAAATTTTTTTGTTTTAATACTTCTGGGTGTCTGGAACAGATTAATTGTATTTACATTATTTCTTATGGGGAAAATTGATTCGCAAATCATAAATTTCATTTATAGTAGCTGCTCCAGGAACGGGTTAATTACGAAAAATGAGGGACCACTGTATATACGTTTTTTCAACATTTGAAAGTATGTAAAAAAAGTAGATCTTTTTTTTTTGT